>NC_073347.2:22138939-22441969 GCF_027580225.2 Misgurnus anguillicaudatus | reverse complement strand
CAGCGTTATGAATGTGACATTTGCAGTCAAAACTTAACATAATATAAATATTACATAATAAATTTAAAGGGGACATTTCACAAGACTTTTTAAAAATATAAAATAAATCTTTGGTGTTCCCAGAGTACATATGTGAAGTTCTAGCTCAAAATAGCATATAGATAATTTATTATAGCATGTTAAAATTGCCACTTTGTAAGTGTGAGTAAAAAATTTCAGTTTTTGGGTGTAATCTTAAAATGCAAATGAGCTAATCTCTGCACTAAATGGTAGTGCCGTGGTTGGATAGTGCAGATTAAGGGGCGGTATTATCCCCTTTTGACATCACAAGGGGAGCCAAAGTTCAATGACCTATTTTTTCACATGCTTGCAGAGAATGGATAAGCAAAACTAAGTTACTGGGTTGATCTTTTCACATTTTTTAGGTTGATCAGATTTTCATGATAGTCCTCTTTAAATAAATATAAATAATTCATTGAGAATGTCTTTCTTATATTAAATAATCTGTTTTTATATTCCTAAACCCCTGATGATAGAGTCCAGACACCAGAAAAATATCAGTTTATTTACATGTTTTATGGGTAACATGCATGTGTTATGTATGTGACCAAAAGGTTTTGGGAGACAACAAATTCTGTGAATTATAATGCACAAACGGGTGGCTCTTCAAAAAACATTTAATATTCATTTTATCTTAATTTTTGTAAGGCATCTATGCGGAAAAAACAACGTTATGGACATGACATTTTTACATTGTGGACGTGACAATTCTTTACACTTACACTATGCAAAAATGCTTTAAAAACTTTAACAGAGACTTTGCATGGGTAATTAAACCACCAAATAGTTACATTTGAGATTTCAGGTTAAACATTTAAGGAAAAACTTTACTTTTCATTATATGGTTGACATTTGCATGGAATTGCCCAAACGGTGACAACAGCTGTCAAGCAAGATTTTCATTGAATAATGGCTTTAAAAAAGAAATTTCAGTCCATATGACATGAGTAATAAATTCTGTTTTTTTTTGGAATATAGCATACAGATTATATGGATGACAATTTTACTGCTTTTATGGTCCTCTTTAGGAATTTAACAGACTTTGGTCCCTTCCATTAAGTAAGAAAATCATAGTTTGAAACAACATGAGGATTAGTAAATGATGACAGAATTACTATTTTTGAATGCACTCTCTCTTTAAATTATAGGGAGAGCAGACACAGTAAAATATAAAACTACCACACACGCACATCTCATCTGCATTCTTTTACATCTAAATTCAGACCAAATGTTTGACAACACAGTAATAACAGATATGAAAAGTGAAAATCCCAGTCTGTGCTACTGTATTATCACAAAGGCAATTTTAAGCAGGCAGCATGAAAGTCGGTGTTAGAATACTAACAGATGTCATAACAGCTCCAAACCCATGATAGTTTAAGCCTGAGCACACTTAACAGACAATCATTCCCTCTTACCGGCAACTCCTGAGTGCTGTTTTCATTCCCCATCTTGTTGAGCGGGGCTGTCAGGTGACCCCTTCACATCAGACCACCACTGAAACCCAACACAGACCACCTCTGGCAGACTGAGGGACCAGATAGCGGAAAGGACACTGTCAAGGATTTACAAACAATTTCTTCACCAGACATCCAGATAAAGCTGAGCTTGTGCGAAGCAAGGAGTAAAATATGTAAGTATGTGTCATGTGTTGAGATTAAGAGGCTCTGGTGAAAGCAGAACAAAGTGCAGAGCTGCTGTCCAGTAGTACAGCTTCTTAATTCGCAGGGTGGCGAGGAAAATCTCACATTTACCAGAACCTTTCTACGCTCTTAGAAAAAGAAACTGTCAAATATATACAAAAAAAAAAATCCAATCTGTTCTGTTAATGGGACAGTATCCTCTAGAGAGGCCCTAACCCAGTGGTTCTCAAACTGGGGGACGGGGCCCCCTGGGGGGCCCTGAGAACGTGCAAGGGGGGCCCCAGTTTTATGACATTTTATAAATACATTAATATATCATACATTCTGTGTAATTAAGCCTCAGATAAATAAGGCTACTAACCAACAGCACATTACAAGCATACATTTTAAAATTTAATATGTTTTGCTTAACTCAAATTTAAAGTTTTGGAATGTGTTATGTAATACATTTTCTTTGGGGGAGGCATGAAAGGATGCACCGTACACAAGGGGGGCCACATGGCATGCCAAAAAAGTTTGAGAACCACTGCCCTAACCCATTTAGGTACACAAATGTATACATGTACCATTGAGGTACTAATATAAACTCTTTAGGTGCAAAGGTATATATTTTTATAAAAGTGACCGCCCATGACAGCTAGAGTATAAGGACCATTTTTTGACAATTGTTTCTGACAGTGCACAATTGAAAGTGTACTTTCAGAAGCTTTGGTGTGGTTGATGTTAAAGTGGAAAATCTGCAGGGATAAACGATTCCCATGGGCCACATTTCCACAGTCATGTTTTCCGGCACATTTGACTTGAGCTGTTCACTGCATTAAAGTTAGTAAGTCTTAATATCCCATGAAGAAAGCTCTTCTAGATGGGCCTAACAGACATCTGGACAGAGCCCAAGCTCACAACCACAAGCTCATTACAAACGTAAATCTGTGTCTTGCGGGATTTCACACACACTGCTGATCTGTAGCCAGTGGAAAGCTCCTGGAGCATCCGTCATGTCTCTGCCCCCTCAAATAACCGCAACTACAACAGACTCTCATGTGGGGAAACCCAGAACTGATCATCCCATCTGTCTAACACACATACAGCTGTGTGTTTATTTCCATGATCTTTCAGCATTCATGAAGGCGAGAGTTTACATTCATACTGTTTTGTGAAAGAATACATTGAGAATATCTGATAGGTGATGTTTGCTTGGCATCGTGAAACAGTTTGGGAGTCTTTGATGCATTAGCTGTGTCAGTAGTTTAATCTGGTGTAGTAAGCTCATCATTTGACATATTGTGTGAGTATACAGTGTGTTTGTGGGTAGACAATTATTACTCTAGTCTCTCCCTTCTGTAAGCAATTATAGTGCAACTGACCTAAAACATAAAAAAATTGAATACTTAAATACTCGTTCTGCCTGTGAAAATCCAGCTAATGTTGTTTTCTACATAAAATCATCCTACATGATGTAAAGAATATTCTGTGATAACCTTGAAATCTTTAATATTAACAGAATAAGGACATATCAGTGAGTCAATGATTGAAATTAAACTATAAGCTTAAAAGCAATCTGACGTTTCAATGGAATATGTATGCAGCTTTCCTTCTATACAGGTATCAAATTGAAAAACATCTCCCACAATACATGTGGAAGAATGAGATATGATATCAATATACCATCTCATTAAATTATTTTCAAACTACAAAAAACAAACCAGGCGATATCAGCTGGTAAGACTCCTATGCTACTGAACTGTTTGTGTGCTGTACATGTTAGTCCAAACCTGAATGTGAAACTTGTTATAAATAGATCAGTCTGTCACCCGTTATTTAAGTCTTCCCTTAAAGCCACGAGTCATGTGCATCAGTTTGCCTTCTAAACAGACAGGGGTGTATTATATATACAACAACAACTTTCACACAAATAATGCACCGAATAATAAAGTTTAGATCATCTCTTCTCACAGACTCAAGAAGGTACAAGAAGGTACACAAGTTGTCACTGGGGTGGCACCTTTTCCAAAAAAAAAGGTGAATATTGGTTCCTTAGAGGTACATACTGGTACCTCGAGTAATATATGTGTACCAAAAATGGCCTTTTTAAAAGGTATACCACCCCAGTGACAACTTTTGTACCTTTTTCTGAGACGGCATAACCAGATTTGGACAGACTCTTGTGGTAAACAAAGACAATAACATAAGATGAAGAAAGAACTGGTTTAAAAACTTAAAGTTTTTGTCCCACTATAGCTTGTAAGCCAATATGATGCTAGAACAAATCTTACTCCAAAAACATGTTCTCAGTGATATATCTCACATTACAGATTTACAAGACATATAGTCCTGTTAATTGTCTTGTATTTTGTAATATCAAATGTTATTATCCTATATATATATATATATATATATATATATATATATATATATATATATATATATATATCCTATATATCCTATATATTTTAATTTATATATTTTAAAAGGATATCTTGACAGAAATGCAAAATAATATACAAAACTATATTATCAGGTGTGTATAAAGAACTTTTTATAATGAACCGTTATGTTTTTATTGCCTTAGAATGAGATGTTTTTATCTACATACACAGAGGGTCCCCTTACGTGGAAGTCGCCATTTTGTGCCGCCATGTTTCTACAGAAACCCTTAACGGACAAACTTTTTTTACTAAGTTGTCCCCGTCTATGACATTTTTTGGGGGGTGGCTACCGTAGCTTCTCTATGCATTTCAAAAGCAAGGGAAGAGCAGTGGACTGAGCCATGCTGAACCTCACCACTAGATCCAGCTAAAATTTACACACTGCACCTTTAAGGGCTTCAAATGCCAGGTAACATGGGAACATCACCACTAGATGCCGCTAAAAGTTACACACTGCACCTTTAAGGGCTTCAAATGGCAGGTGACATGGGAACATCCATTAGGTGGAACCCGAATATGTCCTTTTTATTCCTGGACTACTACACTGTAAGAAATATGCAGCATTTTTGTCAAATCAACATATATTTTTATGTTACTTTAACTTAAAATTTAAGTTACCGGTAAACAATTTCAACTTGATTTTATAAGTTATGTCAACTTTTCACAGGCCAAAACTTAAAATAGTAGGTTGAATTGACTTCATGCTGCAAGGACATAGACAAAACATAGTGTTCTGATACTGTACAGTAGTTATTGTGCCATAATTTTGCCAAATGCATTAGCTAAAGGATTAATTTATGGGCACATTTACAGGTACAGAGTAAAAATTCTCTGCTGCCTTAAATTTTTTAGTTAAATCAACTCAGATTTACAAATCATTCCAACTTACCACCACTTATCTTGAGATGAGTTGTTACAACTTATAAAATATAGTAGTCAACCTCATTTTATAATTTGTAGCAACTCATATCTTGTCAAGACAAACAATAATAAGCCTAAATAACCCGTAAATCTGAGTTGATTTAACTAAAAAAGTTAAGGCAGCAAAAAGATTTTTTTACAGTGTAATTTATAGTAATTAATAGGTAAAACTCTTAAACTAGTGTAGGTCACTGTGTAAATCACAATAAGGAACAACAGCAAAGTAAAATCAAAAACTCACACAAACAGTGCACGCACTCACCTAACATACAAGTATATAAGCATTTATCCAAACCCACGCTCCTTACACTGTTTTCCTTACAGTGGGCCACAGCAAACAAACTTCTCTCCTGAGGTAAATGACACACCGGGTTGCTATATTTTCATAAGGCTGGCGACAGTGCAGACGGGGCATAAACAGAGGGGGTGTGTGGGGGGGGGGGGGCGTAAAGCAGTGGGCTGACATGGAGAGCATGGGGGAAAGGGGGGTATGCAATGACCTGGATGATTTAGAGATGACAATGTCAGCTGCCCAGGCTCCTGGTAACATTTGTAAACAAACAAAATCTCTTAAGCCTGTCAACATGGTTTAAAGCAATTGCACATGCACTTTGTAAAATATGGCCACTTAATTTCACATTAATTCTCCACTTCACTCTCCATTTACACATCATTGGACGTTTGGTTTCCCCGTGTTGGCTTGCTTCCTGTGAGATTTTACCTTGGGGTTTTGAACATTGTTAGTACCACTTTTCTTCAATGCTTAGGTAAATTTAATGGTTTTGCTTGCAAAGTTGCATTCTCGTTCATTGCAAATTCTCTTTGTACTGTATGTTCTTACACGCTAAAAAAGTGGGATGGTTCAGTAAATATTGAACAAAACGAACTGTTATAAATAAACCTATGTTGGGTTGGTATTTTCTTTCATTTAGTATGTAAAGTTGCTTTGAAACAATGCAATATTGTAAAAAGCACAATTTAAAAATGATGGGTTATTGTTTTATCCCAGCATTGGCTCAAAACGAGACAAACCAATGCAGGCATTCTATATATGAAGAGTTTCGTTGCAAAACGAGATAACTCCGTTTTTTTTTATTTTTCAGAAATCAAGTTTTTTGGTTGTGCATTCCAATTAATATCAATTCAACTGCAGTTGGTTTGTTTTGATTTAAACCTTCATAACTTTAAAAATACAGCTAAATAGCACCACAAAACAAAATAACAAGATGATAACATAATAATAAACATGTTTTAACAAAAATGTAAAAAATGGATTTATCTCGTTTTGCAACGAAACTCTTCATATATTTATAGTTAAATATTGCCATGTTTTGTTTTCCTTTCAATTAAATCCCATTTGTTTCCTTCCACAATTCTTTGCATTACATAACAAAATCAACACATGCATTATATTATTTGTTATTTGTTATTATATACCTATTTGCTTGCACACTTCTGCAACAGCATACATTTATTTTACTTTTACAACCCCAAATCTGAAAAGTTGGGACACTGTAGAAATTGTGAGTAAAAAAGGAATGGAATAAAACTTATATCTCATAAACTTCAAAACAGAATATAGATAACATATCAAATGTTGAAAGTGAGACATTTTGAAATGTCATTCCAAATATTGCCTCATTTTGGATTTCATAAAAGCTACACATTCCAAAAAAGTTGGGACAGGTATAGCAATAAGAGACCAGAAATTTTAAATGTACATATAAGGAACAGCTGAAGGACCAATTTGCATCTTATTAGGTCAATTGGTAACATGATTGGCAACCATTATTCTGTAGTCATGTTTTGCTATGCCATACAAACAATAAAATTCACAAAAACTACACTCACCTAAAGGATTATTAGAAACACCTGTTCAATTTTCTAATCAATTATCTAATCATCCAATCACATGGCACTTACTTCAATGCATTTAGGGGTGTGGCCCTGGTCAAGACAATCTCCTGAACTCCAAACTGAATGTCAGAATGGAAAAGAAAGGTGATTTAAGGAATTTCGAGCGTGGTATGGTTGTTGGTGCCTGACGGGCCGGTCTGAGTATTTCACAATCTACTCAGTTGCTGGGATTTTCACGCACAACCATTTCTAGGGTTTACAAAGAATGGAGTGAAAATGGAAAAACATCCAGTATGCGGCACAAAATGCCTTGTTGATGCTAGAGGTCAGAGGAGAATTGGCCGACTGATTCAAGCTGATAGAAGAGCAACTTTGACTGAAATAACCACTTGTTACAACCGAGGTATGTAGCAAAGCATTTGTGAAGCCACAACACGCACAACATTGAGGCGGATGGGTTACAACAGCAGAAGACCCCACCGGGTACCACTTATCTCCACTACAAATAGGAAAAAGAGGCTACAATTTGCACAAGCTCACCAAAATTGGACAGTTGAAGACTGGAAAAATGTTGCCTGGTCTGATGAGTCTCGATTTCTGTTGAGACACTCAGATGATAAAGTCAGAATTTGGCGTAAACAGAATGAGAACATGGATCCATCATGCCTTGTTACCACTGTGCAGACTGGTGGTGGTGGTGTAATGGTGTGGGGGATGTTTACTTGGCACACTTTAGGCCCCTTAGTGCCAATTAGGCATCGTTTAAATGCCATGGCCTACCAGAGCATTGTTTCTGACCATCTCCATCCCTTTATGATCACCATATACCCATCCTCTGATGGCTACTTCCAGCAGGATAATGCACCATGTCACAAAGCTCGAATCATTTCAAATTGGTTTCTTGAACATGACAATGAGTTCACTGTACTAAAATGGCCCCCACAGTCACCAGATCTCAACCCAATAGAGCATCTTTGGGATGTGGTGGATGGGAGCTTTGTGCCCTGGATATGCGTCCCACAAATCTCCATCAACTGCAAGATGCTATCCTATCAATATGGGCCAACATTTCTAAAGAATGCTTTCAGCACCTTGTTAAATCAATGCCCAATAGAATTAAGGCAGTTCTGAAGGCACAAGGGGGTCAAACACAGTATTAGTATGGTGTTCCTAATAATCCTTTAGGTGAGTGTATAACGTATAGCCAAGACTGTAAGTGCACTGTTATAGCAGGACTGTAGTACATGATCAATGTGTAATCACACAAACAAGAGATTTTCATTAATAAATAATTAGTAAGGCATCAAGACAATATCCATTTCTTTCTAACCAAACAAGGCTTATATCAGTATTTCATTTATTGTCATATAGGAGCATCAGACAACAGAATTGCTTTTCTTACTTTCAGCTTGGTATATACATTTAATTTGCCTGTTGCCATCCTGACTAAAAATACAGGCTTCCATTTATCATCAGACTGCCATTTTTACCCTCTACTGTACAGATCTTGTATAGTGTCCTTTGCCCCTCCCCCTTTTTCTTCCTTCTATCCCCCTTTCCTTCTCTTCCTCTTCTGAGCTCCGACCACTACAGGCCAGCACAAGAAGAGACTGGCAAAAAAATCACGCTCCTTCCTTTCATATCCCCCTGACGTCAGCCCATTCAAACACAAATACTGCCTCTCATCCCCCTTCTGCCTGCACAGGCAACCACACCGCATCTCCGCAACCCATCGCATCTCCTCTCACTCAATCTCACTGTACCATTCAAGCTGCGATTTCTGAAGGATGTTACCTGACTGCGTGCGACTCCAATGCAGTTTCCCATCCTGTAGTCCATGTCCTCCTGAGGAGACGTGACAGCGGCACTACAAGGCTTGCAAAAATAGTCTTTCCAGAATTGCATTGCCACTACAGAGGCATGGCATCACTGATCAATCCAGGCAGAGCGTAAGCGAGTGCAAGCGTGCAAGGATGTGTGTGTGCGTGTGTGAATAAGCCTCATCTACTGCAATGCCCAGGGTATATCTGTGGCATCCATGCTCCATGGTCTTTTACATAACAATGCAATTATATAAATAGCACAGTTCAAGAAAGCAAAATGGGCGTCTTCACATTTTCCTCGATTCTACAGCTCGGCAGTGATGCAAAGAGATGCAGCACAGTAAGGGGGTAAAAAGCCCCTCTGTTATCGAAAGCAACCGTCACACATGCAGGGGCAGGAGGGGGAGGAGAGAAAAATATAGAGCGAGAATAAGACTGAAAATATGTTGTAGAACATCAGATGGTTTAAAAGAGCAACAGCTGCATGCTGGATGACGTGATGCTCGGCATCAAATGAAATGGACAGAGATAAAATGATGACAGCACCCAATCGAAACAGGACTATAAAGACATTCATATAGCTGCTACAATCAGATAAAATCACAATAAATGCAATGATTTTGGTTTTGCACCCCATAAAATAATACACAGAAAACTGGAGGCTTTCAACAAGCATCTACCACAAGATCTTAAGAGCTCAGATTAATTTATGTATAAAAATTGCTAAGTTGCATCCTTAATGTTACAAATAACTAAAGTTTGACATTAGGCAAGAGAGATACAATTGTGCCCTAAATAATATTAAATTTTTTTAGTATTTAATACAGGCATTCTTTACCACTATAAAAAACCTACACACATTTCAAGAAACATGACAAACCGTATGAAATGTAAGACTATATAAAGCATGCAACCACACTGACCTGAGCAGATATTTTTTTATTTATAAATTTAAATAACCAGCTCTAGTGCAAAACTAAATACAGTACACCACCTCTGCAGGACCAAATGCTATAACACTCACAGTTGTATAAAACAGCACCCAACCTGTTTAATTGTTAAAACATAAAAAACAGCAAAAATAAAAAATCAACACAGATCTAGACGCTAAAATTTGAACACTATACACTGACCTGAAAGGACTTTCACACTTCAGCGTCTTGTGATGAGAGTTACAGACAGCAGTGGGATGATTATAGTCTAACACAAGACAGATCCTTCTAAAAGGCTTCAGATGTCTGTGGGGTCAAACTACATGACGGTTAATCCAAACTTGGACCAATCTGTGTGCATATGGAGGACTAAAGCAATGTGCAAATGGACACTAATGACCTCTCTTAATACATTTCATTTAGAGATTTCAAACAAATATAATTTTGTATTAAACAAAAAGTAAAGGCAAAACACATGTTGCTAATTAAAAATTATTTTATTTATTATTATGTGCACTTTAAATAAATGTCAGTGTTCAATTTTTATTTTAGAGACATGCATACCATGTTTTTTTTTTTTGTAGTTCATTAATTGGGTTGATAAAGTGTTTCATTCTTTGATAAACTGATTAATAATAATCATAGGGGAACCATTTTAAGTGCCATATAGCACCTATGTAGAACCCTACTGTGCTATATAGAACCATATCTGGTGCTATAGTGGTGCTATATCACCCCTGTATGGTTCTTCAGGTGCTATATAGCACTAAAAATGGGTCCCACATGATTACGAGCTTAGTGCTATTTAGCACCAATTTTTTTAGAGTGCTGTGACACTAAAGAAAAAAAAATTTGGCTACCATTTGTGCAGTATCACAAAAAGTCAAAAATAATCTCACTATATTTTCATTACATATATTGTAGTGTTTACCACATTTGTCAGTCTTAACCTTTATAACCTGTTACCCAAGTTACTTCAAAATTTAAAAAATATATTCATTTCTTTAAACATATTTCTTTATTTTATTTAAATAAAACTGAAATATTACTAAATTGTACTAACTACTAACCAACATTTGCCCTCAAACTAGCTAGTGACATCTTAAATTATATCAAATTTACCTTTACTTAAGTTTTTCTTGTTTAACTATTTCTATTTAAATTTGATGTTTATTAAAAACTACAAAAGAATGCATCAATTCCGAAAATACAATATTTGGCCACTAGGTGGTATTATTTACATGTAGTCTATATTTCCTGAAGTCACCCTATATTATACTTTTAATATGTTCAACCACATTTTAGTACAAAGACTAATGATTTGTTTTGGGAAATCATAACAGAAGTACATTACACTGACTTTAGTTTTTTAAGTACACAGTATAAAAGCAATCTCTGCATCCATCTAAGATAAAATATTTATTTGAATTGTTTTTACAGTTTTGTTTTAAAGAGGACATTTCACAAAACTTTTTAAGATGTTAAAAAAATTCCCCAGTGTACGCATGTAAAATTCTAGCTTAAAGTACCATATAGATCATTTATTACAGCAAGTTAAAATGGCAGCGTCATGGTTGGATAGTGCAGATTAAGGGGTGGTGTTATCCCCTTCTGACATCAATAGGGGAGCCAAATTTCAATCCGCTATTTTTTCACATGCTTGCAGAGAATGGTTTACCACAACGAAGTTAATGGGTTGATAGAAGCACTGGGGACCCAATTATAGCACTTAAACGTGGAAAAGGATTTTCATGATATGTCCCCTTTAAAAATTAAACAAATGGAGTGTGATTTTGTTAAAGCATTTTTATCTTTCTTTTTTGGGAATCCTTTTTGATAAGACACTCAAACTGTGGCAGGAGGGCTTTGTAAAGAGAGTTTTGACTTGCAAAAGAATTAAACATTTGCATAATGGTTTTACAATGCAAACCTGTTTTATGAAATAATGAATCTGTGATGGTCACTGTGTGAAGCACATAGAAAAATATTATTTTCATACTCTAGTATGATTTTTATGGCAAAACTGATGCTTTGAGATTGAACAGAGATAAACAGCAATAACAGATGAAGATCTTTGAACCTTGAAACATAGCAGTCAAATCAACTTTAGTTTTCATTTAAAAAAGATCACATTGGATCTCTCTTAATAAACGTAGCTTTTGTCTAACATATCCGTTTGTCTTGTAATGTATCATAGACTGCAATTTTATACATTTATTATATAAAACACTTTTATTACAAACTATACAAAATACAAAACCTCTAAAATTAAGATCTTTTAAACATTAAAAAACTGTAGAGGTTATAAACAATGTTTTGATTCTTGAAACGAATGTTGAAGTGGTTGTTGGCAATTGTTCTCTACTTAACTTTCCTGCGACACATTTTTCGGAGCCGGAATTAAAGCTTGCTTAATTTCAAAGGCTTCAATCAATTCCCTCCAGTAAAACAAAGAGATATCTGTAAGTTATTCAACAAACAACAACTGCTGAAAGAATGCAAAAGCACACCAAACAGTCATGACATGCTCACCCTCCAGCTTTTCTGACTGATAGAGATTACACACTGATGACGGGTGGTCGCTCCACCGGGCTCCATCTCACCTTCTTCTACTTGAGCTATCACAAACAAATTGAATTTAGTCTGCAAGCAAATTCAACCAAATACAACCAAAAAAGTGGCTAGATGTTACCTATACAAGGAAGCCCATCCTTGTCTAAGTAGATCCTTGCCAGACCGTCCTGCCAGGGATATAAAGAACATTAATTCCAACACTTAATTGAATCTTAAAAACTGCTATAGACTCTTAACTCACCCTTATGAGAAAAGATGTATGAAATATGTTCTCAACAGTTCTTGAGAAGGAGTTAGGGTCTATGACGAACTCGTAGTACGAAATGGGATCCTCAGCTGCGCATAGAAATGTCGATGATTTAAATGTATTGCACAAAAACATTTATTGTGCTGCTAAATGTTCACTTGAATTATTATTAAGAAATATTATTATAAAGTCAGGTACCAAAATGGCAGCAGTCTTGACAGGTTACACCTATTTCGGTTTGATATTACAGTAACACCAACATAATGCAAAAACACAACAAACAGACAAATTTGTTCATATGCTTACGGTCATCAGCAAAGTAACCCTGCAGACATCCAAGAATTCTTTCAACCTCCTTTTCTGTTGCCTCTTGGTGCGACTCCTCCATTTTTTTAAGCTTTGAATTGCATTTTCAAAATAATGTTATACATGAATTGCTAAAAAATAAGTGGATAATTGAGTGCATTATAAAGTTAACACCTGAGTGGGCATAATTCGCTTTGCTTCTTTACTGGCTGCTTTTCTCTGTCTTTCAACCCTCTGGCGTGGTGGAGGAGGCTCGGCCAAAAATGAGCCCAGCCTTGATTTAAAAAGAGCACAGTTTAAGGCATATTTTTTTAAATATTGATAAAATTGTTTGTATAACATTTCTATTTTATAAAAACGTTTCAGCCCCAAAATTTTTTTTTTTAAATATTGCAATTAATGATTATGCTTTGATGTATTTAATTAAAAATATCATAATTATTATTCATGATATATCACCCTAAACAAGTTTTACAAATATCTCATTGCCATAATATTGCTCACATGTAGTGGAATGATGGGGCTGTCCTGAAGCAGCACTGAGATCTTTTTGCCAGTTTCTGCCAGGCATCTTGTGGCAAATATCCATTCAAATTTCCATTCGGATCATCGTCGTCCTCCAAGCGATTCAGTCCCATGAAAGACAACTAGAAGGATCAACCAAAGAAAAAATAATTTTAGAATAAAACAGTACAACGTTTGTTTCAACACAAGATCTAGCCTTAAGAGTACCATACCAAATGTTCTGCAAATGCACTGGGGTCAAAAGCAGAGCCTTCTGCATGTAGTTGGCTTGCTTTCTCCTTCCCGAGATCTGTGGCAAGTACCAAGAGCTGTGCGTCCAGCGCTGCTTCACGAGCCTGTTTAACTGACAGCAAAGAAACACCATCACAACTACACAGGAAAAGGTGCACATACAAATATATACACACATGACATTACTCTAAGTTTGTACTGTTGAAGGTGTGACAAATCATTCATCCAACTCCTCTACTGAACTTGTAAGCATATATTAACATTTGCGAAAAGTCTGTTGGCTTCTTCCAAAACATCCGTGAGCTTATTGTTAGCAGGGTTTAACATGTCGTCCCGATTTTCTATGGAGAGAAAGAAAAAGTGCTTTATAGATGTTCTTTTCGACATACCTACTTCATAAACCAAACTCAAATCATATCAATAAAGCAACGGTCATGCTAAGGGACTTACGCTGGACAGAATTGATGAGATCCCTGTATTTGCTCCTGATCTCTCTTCTGCGTGCTGGATCATCATCTTCCTCGCTGATACCTGAGGGACCAGCACCAATCTCATCTTCATCACCCATGTCACGAGCCCTTAGATTTGACCTATAAGAGAATAACACACAGAATAGAAAAATACAGTATACTATTTATTTAGTATTTTAATAAATAGCACAGCATGCTGTGTAGTATTATGGCAGTATACTGTAGTAGCCATTATAGAGCACACTAATAACGTTACTGTATTTTATTTTGACACAGTAAGGCATCCTTCCTGCTAATTAATAGCAATGGAGCGAATCAACACTAGTAGACAACGTAAACAAACCGATCTTAGTGAGACATTTTAATAAATTTTCTACTACAGTAAGAGCTTGCGTGCATGTAATTCGCGTAAACATTTAACTTAAATAGTATAAAGTATTATTCGGTATAACTTAATAACAAACAGGTTTTGATGACGGCTGCACTTGCTGTCCACTGCAAATAAAAACAAGATCGGACATAAAAAACAAAGCCAGAGGGCAAATGATCAAAATGGGTATAAGAGATTAGCCAATAGTAATGTATCATTAAAACTTACAAACTTTACAAATCCGCAGTCCACAAGTTCGCGGGAATCAAAGGAAGTGCGTTTGTTACCAACGTCACTTCCGACAAGCGCGTGACGTAAAATAATAACACATAAAAGCATTCATAACAGACTGTAAAACCAATATATAATATATATATATATATATATATATATATATATATATATATATATATATATATATATATAATAGAGATGGTACATATTTTATATATATATATACGGTATATATATTTACTAAAGTCTGGACGAAAAGAGAAAAATGCAAATAAATATATAATGTTATTGTTGAATGACAGGTACATAGGCAATATAAACAGTATAGTCAAATATAGGCAAAGAAAAAAAGCAATATTGCATAAATGCATAAAAATATGCCTGTAAAACATAAAACGCTTAAAATTGTGTATTATTTCTTTTTTAAAAACTAAAAGCAGTTCATGCATGAGAATTGACTATATGGTGCCAGTCATCAATAATTAAGTTGATACAAATTTGTGAGTTTGTTTGTCTTTCTGACTTGCATTTAGACCCAGCAATGCTTCCACTGTAAAATATATTTTTTTATTAATATTTTACAGCAATATAGCCAAATACATTTTGCCAATGATAGAAGATAGCCTATGTAGAGGGTGAGCTTTAAACTCCTCCTTTCTCCAGAGTGAAGAATCATAGGCTGTGTTTCAAAACTGAGTGAGCTCCCTACCTAGACAACACTTATGGGCGTAAAATGCGCGAGCCTTGAAGCACAAAAAACGCTGCCTAGATAGGCGACTCCCTGGGTTTTGTACGACAACCACAGTGTCCGGAAATTAACAAACTCGTGATGTCAGGAGGAGTGGGACAGCGACACAAGTGAAATTAACGTTTATTTCACAAGTTTATCGGGTAATAAAGCTGTAACGTTCGCGACCATGGAGTTAATTCGTGAGATGAGCGATGGACGTGTTTTGGGGAGACTATGGATGTTGACTGGTCCAAAGTGAAAGTGTTTTAACGCGCGTGCTTCCTATTTCACATCGACCTGTATTTCAGCAAACATGACTCGACTTGAATTAGAGCAAGTTACCGATTTCGGCGATTTCACGAGGGGAACGGATTTAAAGGAGCTTTTAAAACAGGCGTACTCCAACGTCGCTTCTCAAAGCCTGTCAGATGTTCGTCTGAGTCCAGATGGACGTCACATTCATGTCATCGTGCGTGAGCCCACGAGCGGTCTTATGACATATGACAGATACCACAAACCCCATTTAATGCAATGTCAGAAGCACGCTGATCTAATGCTGACCCGCAGTGTCTCGATAGTGGATGTCATTTACATCGCCCAAAGCAAAGAAGACGGAGCATGCGTACTTGCAGTCATTTTTGAGAACGGAAAAGCAGAATTTTGGAAATTCCTAGAGTGCAGGCCGGGATGGCAATTACTCCAGACTGTGGATCTGTGTAACAGCCCAGCAGCAAAAGTGGTATCTGTGTGTATTTGTGGGAATTTCATTGTTTGGTGTGAGGAGAGACCCTCATGTGAAAGCCCTTGCAGCAACTTCAAATACTGTGTCTGCAAACAGACTATAGAAGTAAATGAGGGGGGTGTCAGTTTGGGAGGTGTTAAAATTGCATTATTCAATAATCCTCGATACACTGCTATCACTTCTGGGGATTTGGTGTACCTTTTACCAGACCTGACTGATGTTTTCAAAGTTTTTCTAGCGTGGTCCCCTGAATCTGACACTTTTACAGTCCACAGTACCTGTCGTGGTTCACTTCTAATGAAAAGTTCAAACAAAGAATCGTCTGATTTTAAGAGACTAGTTGCAGGCTGCATTGGTATTCTCTCCACCATAAATCCTCCTGATATCTGTGGATTCTCACCTGCTGGATGTGGAGACCTCCTGCTTCTCCTCAGCACCAGATGGGTGTGCATTATGAAGAGGGATGGCAGTCTATTAAAGATATACAAATTGCCTGACAATTGCCTGAGCACTGGTGGAACACAAAATAGCCTGAATATGTATAACGAAATCCTGGCACTAACAGTAGGCAGGACCCTTTTTTTGATAGATACTAAATGTGGTCTGGAAATCGAAAGAATAAGTCTGAAAAAGGAGGGCCTTCTCTTTGTAAACTCTTTGGACAGTCAATCTCCACAAATGCTTTCAGAGACCGGGTTATTTATAGTTACACCAAGAGAACTGGATGCTAAACCAAAGCCAAATTCAATAGCCGTTGACTCGAGCACATTGTTGGTAGAGGCCGTGTTTGAGGAGGCATGTAAGTATTATCAGCAAAGAAGTCTCAGTAGCGCACAGCTCACAGTGGAGAAGCTCAAAAAAGGGGGGATGTTTCAAGCCCCCATATCCCTGGCTGCCATCCTCGGGGATTACCTTAGCAACCAGAAGAGCAAATCTGCAGAGAAAAAGTCCTCGGGTCAAGAGAGGTTGATGAACTCTCTTGAAGCAGAGCTAAGGAGTCTTGTTATGCTAGAGGACATGAAAACATCAATGGTGAAGGCTTCTGAAAAAGATGTGGAAAGCTACTGTGAAAGCCTGGTGCAGCAGGAAGTTTGCAGACTGCTCAGCGCTGAAATCGACAAGGAAAACCTTCAATACCTGAACAGCATCTTCAATCTCTTTCCCACTGAGTCCTGGCACGCCGTGCAGGCCACTCTGCAGTTAGGGTGCAATGGTGAAGGTTCACTGTCCTCTAAAGCCTCCGCTGAATTGTGGAAGATTATACTCAACCCCATCCAGCAAACGGCAAACTTCGCTCACTGCAACAATCAACAGAAACGCACTACAGGGAATGTTGTACTTCCGGTCTTTGAGCTCCTTTGCCACTCCATCTATAAATTCCAGCCAGGCTGGATGCCAAGGTTTGTTGAGCTGGCACACCAGCAGGCTGGCAATTCTTCCACTTCTTCGTGGAGTTACGGTGTTAAGGAGAGCTCCGAGAGCTTGCCACTTTACAAGAGGGCTTTAATGGCACTTCCATGTAAAGACCAACACCTGGAAGTGGAGCTGCTCTTGTGCAGTCAACGACCCAATGCGATAATGCAAGCTTTGCGAATCCTCATTGAACAGCGCAGATGGGAGCGCGCCACGCAAGTCGCCGAGAAGTTTTGCCGCCAGAGCCCGTTTCTAAACAAGGAGATTTTTAGCGCTCTGTTGTGTGAAGTGTCCCAGCACAGGGACCTAGACCCTTATTTGGATCTGTTGTGGACTCTGTGCCCAGAGGACATGAGCGTTACGAGCATACTCAATATTGTATTGACAAACCTCCCGTCTTCAGAACAGAACTTAGGACCTTTTGAGGCTCAGGGAGGCCAGGTCACAATCGGGCTTTTGAAACCACTGCTCAGGAAAGTTCTCCAAAGGGAGACTAAACCTAGTCAAAGGTACGCAGACATCCTTCAGTCACCTACCCGACCTCCTCCGACTCCTCCGCGTCAGGCAAAGGGACTTCCAAGGCTTGGTGCTGAGCTGGACAATGAGTTGCAGGAAACCAAGCAAAGGGGTTCCCCTGGAGCCCAAATGACACCCCAAGCCAGTTTGGGCTGACCTTTCCGTTTCCCAATATCATGCGTGTACTCCTTTTTTTTTTTAAGAATGGAGATTTATTCAATCATAATTACCTGCTCTTAAAAAGTATTATTTACTACTGAAAAGAATTATGGGTTCTTTCTGGATCAGATGATATTTCATGAACAGTTAAAACTGTAAAATCATTCCTGTAATGAGATTAACTGCTTTAATTATTCCTAATATAAAATGTATTATATGAGTTTTTGTTTGTAAAACTGTTGTTTTTAACATTTATTTGGTTTACTACATTTCATTGTACATGTGCATCGTTCATGTTTGGCATATGGACAGGTCTGGATTTTAAGTTTAACCTGTATTTTTAACCTTCAAACCTATCTCTAAATCATCACATGGAGGCAATGGTATCACCCTGATCCTATTACAAGGTTAAACATCAATACACAATGTTTTATTTATTTTAGAAACTCTTGGCACTGTAATCTCTTCTTGTTAATCTCGCTTTTCTATATACAATACACTACAGTCAAAATGCTGTTGTACTTATTTAATCACATGTGGAAGATGTATCACTGCTAAGACATGTATTAGTTATTAATAAGGTAAAGAGGTACATTAAATGTACAGTAGTAAAATATAATATAACATGCATGCTGATGCATTGGACTATTTAGATTTGGCAGTTGGATGATGGGTAAATGCTTTACAATGCCTTAAGTATAAGTAATGCTCTGTATTTGCAAATCCATACCTTTGTGCTTTTACAGGGATTTTAACTTTATAAAAAAAACAATTAAATGCTATGCATAATTTTGTTCCTCAGTTGTTGACCATAACATACTCGGATCTGTTTTTGGCTCAGTTAAATGAGAAGAAAACTTTTTAAAAAGTGAACTAAAGTGAACAATTTCTGTCATCACTTCCCTCACTTGCATTGACGGTTATTAGTACATAAATTACTTATGGTTGTGTGGTCAAAGAGGGGAATTCAGAAATTCATTACAGGCAGTGTGTTTCCAATACAAAGCTTTATAAAGTCAGTAAACCTATATTGGGCTAAGCTGCAGCAACATTTACAGCACTGCTTTTAATTGAATTTAACTTAATTTTATTATGCAGTGAATTACAGTGCTTTAAACTGAAACACATTGGAATGGTTCACGACGGCTTTGCTCTGCATGACTATTTGTATTTAAACTCAAAACCCTTAAAGGAACAGTATGTAAGAAATGTATATCAATTAATCATAAAATGGCCCTAATATGTCACCAGACATGATGAAACCATTTTCATTTCAAATACTTATATCGCTGACAACAGTGGGCCGGCCAGGATATTGTCATTTAAAAAGTGGAGTTGCAGCCCTCAAATTATGTTTATGTTGTCATGTTGTGTATTGGCCACCAGTTGTGATATTGCAGTACCAGTTTTAACCACAATCCTACATACTGTTCCTTTAAGTTTCATATATTTCCCAAGTGTTTACAAAATAGCATAATGACAAAAGTATTCAAAGCTATACTGTATTTAATATTTCATTGTAAATTTTAAGATCTAAAGTAACTAAAGACACTAAAAAAGGCGTTCTGTATCACACTGTGTGCTTGTTTTTAAGGCAATTAAAAGTTCTTTTTGACATCAAACCTTGTTGTTTTCATTTAACCAGTCTGCTGAGAGTTGTGGAAACACTATTTTATGCATGATGAATAACCATTCAAATGCCTTGCATTGTATACTTTTAAGGGCTTGTGAAATCATATTTAATGCATTACAAATATTATTTGTGTATAGGTTTTAGATTTGCATATTTTCAGGAGCAATCACATCTGTATCCTATGCTGTTCATGTAGATACTCTAATCCAAATACAAACTATTCAAGTCAACGGGTACATATTTAAATGTTAAACCATGCTGAACAACACTAAGGTTTTTGAAAGCTGTTATATCACATTGCTTTCTGAAAACATAACATTTTCCTTAAGGTGTCAGACTGCTAAAGAAAGCCTGTTGTCTGTGTTTTAAGCGGCACAGATATGTGTGGAATGCTTGTTTCACTGTACAAGTGCTGGACTAGTGCAGTTTATTCACTGCTGTAAGGGCAGTTGTGTCGTGGGACCACGGTCACAGGACAGAGGATTTGCAAGGGAGGGGTTTTTATATGGACTGAGAGACAATATAGCAAACAATGCTTTACACCAAACAAAGAGCTGTGATGAATTCATGAAACAGAAGTTGTTTAACAGAAGTTCTCAGTAGTCACTACCTGCAGTGTATTTATTCAATTGATCATTACAACAAGCATCTCGTGGAAATGTTTCATATTAAAAGAAAAACAACACATCTATAACCTCAATAACAGTATGTCAACATTTCTCACTGTAAAGATATATATAATTTTATTTTTTCCATATAATAAAGTGCTCTCTAAACCTTAAATTCACATAATTGCTGCATAAAAAATATGACAGTTACAGTTAGTTTTTTTTTTATTTAAAGGTGCAGTGTGTAAATTTTAGCGGCATCTAGTGGTAAGGTTGATAATTGCAACCAACTGCTCAGTCCACTGCTCACCCCTCACTTTTGAAACACATAGAGAAGCTACGGTAGCCGCCACCGGACAAACACGTCATTGTCGGAGACAACTTTGTCCCAAAGTTTGTCCGTTAAAGGCTTCGGTAGAAAAATGGCGAATTCCATGTGTAGATAAAAACGTCTCATTCTAAGGTAATAAACACATAACGGTTCATTATGAAAGGTCTTTATACACCCCTGATAATATAGTTTTATATATTCAAGAGATCCTTCTAAAAAATACACGCTGCACCTTTAATCAAAATGTTAAAAACACATGCTAAAACATTTTGACACAAAAAAAATTTGTTTATGAATCCACCGCATCTAAAATATAGTAAACTCATCCTTCACTTAAAAAGTCCATCTTTACGTTTTGTACATTCAATGCCAATTCAAAAACAGTATTTAAAATAACAACCAAAAGAAATAACTGGAAATGGCACAAACATCTTGTGATTGTAAAGTTTATATACGTTCATCAATTGGTGGGTTAGTGTGTATAAATCATTACACGTTATGTATTTATCTTAGGGTCGAGTTGGGCCCTTGGAAAAGGATTCATCATGACTTTGTTCCTAGAGAAATCAGAAAAAAATTATTGGAATGGATTACTTTCATCACTAAACTCTGTATTTTACATTGGGTACATTATGCTCTGCTACGGTAATTCATGATCTGTTATATTTAGAAATCTAATAAGAAAACTTACTCATAAACATCTGTGCACTCCATCCTGCGGTAGAACTTGGCCAGTTTAACTGAGAAAATAATGCTGGGGATCAAGAACATCATACACCAGCCCAAACTGAACCAAAAGCCATTCTGGAAACAGAGATGGGACATTACACATTTAGCATCTGGCCCGATGTCCAATAGTCCACTACTGAAGATTTACTAGATGGAAATGCTGGACACTCAAAACTCTATTGGCATTAAAAAGGTAAAGAAGACATCAAATTGAACAACTCTTACCAAACTTCCCACCAGGTGTTTACAGACCAGATCTTCTGATCTATTGATCGCTTTAGCCGCAGGCCCACAAGCCCCCAGCTGCTGTGTAATCTGACACATGCAATACAATATTATTAAATTAGCAACAAATTAGCATTAGGCTAGACGACACTTTAAATATAAAGAAAAAAATAATATATACCGTTTGATTCGCCCACTGAACAAATGTCGTAAAGATGTTCAATTGACAATCTATGAATGCCTTGCTCCCCTGCAGAATGAGAACAATAATTAAAGATGCAAAATCCTCTAACAGGGCATCTGACATGTTTACTTGTAAAGGAGCATTTTTTATTAGACTTTTTTATTAAACGGATTCTGCCAACAAACCGATATTTCTAAATGGCCAGGATATAGCAGATTTGAAGCAAAAGTTTTTAATAAATGTATAAAATGATAGCATGCAGTTAATATCATTATCTCATTTGTGACGAAGGTGGCATTTAGTGGCTTTTGCATCCAAACTCTTCAATATGGTTATAATTAATATTAATAAAATTACTATGACACATCATTCCTACAGTAGTGAAATACAGCACTTACAGTTTTCACTATCTGTGATATGTTGTAGTTCAAAATGTCCTGAGCAATAGCAACTTTTTTTAAAACATTCTCCACAGTTCCCTACAAAAAAATCAGAAAATTAAAGCCAATATATTGTAAAATATACATCCTACATCTTCATTTATTTAATACAGTGATGCATTTTGTTCAAGGTAGTCAAAACTTAGGTTTGATACTTACATTGATTTGTGATGCTGTTGCACTTAGATTCTTAATGGTGGAGTTCAGATCGAGCTACATAGAAGAACATAATACGTCACACTTAACCAAAGCAAATGACGTTAACAAGTGGAGTTTTATTAAAAATTTGATTTTAAACCTCTCTTGTATTTTAACATACCAGCGAAGGCATGATAGTTGAAGAAATTGCAGCCTGGATGTCTCGCAGTTCTTTAGCTTCACTATTTAGTTCATTCTTGATAGTTTGGTTGCTCTAAAATACACAAATAAGGTGTAAATGATACACCGCAATCATACTTTAAAAAAACTTGAAAACATTACAATATATTACCTGTTTGGAGGCCAAATCCTCCAGATCTTGTGCAGATGATATTAAATTAATATCTGAAATATCACTGATCTGAAATATGTAATATTAGAATTAATGCCTTATAAAAGACTAATCGATCCCCTGTTATTACATTATTCTAGATTCAGTTTTTTAAAACATGCTGATTTGAAAATGGAAAGTAAAGTGCACCTGCTGCATGATGCTGCTAAAGTTCGTACTGGTGGCACTGTTGGAGAAATTGTGTATCTGGGACTCTGTCTCTGAAGTGAGGATTGTGATATTTGTTATGTTAATTTGTGCACTGTCAAAGGAGTTATAGATGTTCCCTGTGTACTGTTGAAAGAATTGAATCGTTGTTAGTGCCCGGCAGGTTAAGAAAGCCGATTCAGCTCATTCAACAGTTAGCAAAAAATGTTACAATTTCCTACCTTTGAAATACTCAGATAGTCGTTTAGATTGATGATCTCATACAAATGAAGGGTGGTCCATAATGACTTATTCATTTGGCAATCACTGGAAATAAGGAATTGATGTTTAGTTAATGCTGGATATATAAAATAGTAATTCGTTCAATCGATCGCTGCTGCTATGTGCGACTTACCTGTACACATCAACAATTGTCAGGTTTGTCTTCAAATTCATAGTAGCGGAAAGGTCAAATCCTGGAATCACCCCTGGAGTACCAACAACCTAAATAAACACAATCACTTGATCAATTTAGCATAATGATGTAGCCCACACTGTCAGACCAGCAAAGTTGCACTTAATTGCAACAAATCAGATTCAAACATTTTAAATGAACAAGTACCCGGATGAGCTCCCCACTTTGCCAAGGTTCACAAACAAGGGTATAAGTATTCCCTCCCACTAAAAAGAGTATCAGCACCACCAACATGAAGATCCAAGAAACCAGGAAGCTGAAACCTACTCCTCTGAAATGAAACAAGAGGAAATAATTACACCTACATGGACATGTTTTGATTGTATATCACCATGGAAGGCATAACAACACCTTTTGTTAACCACAGATCTGCAGGAAAGTTTGTACTTACATCATGAAAAATATTCCTCCACAGTTGGATGTGCATGACCGTTCAGATGGGTCATCGTAAGATTTCAGTCCAGCCGCACCCAGCAGCAGACCCAGAAGATTACAAACCACCACAAGCAAAATCAGACAGCTCAGGACCAATCCAATAGCCTGGCTGTACACAAACAAAAGATTTTTTAAACTTTACTTTGAGAGAATATGGTGAATTGTGGTGAACATTATAAATCAGATATATTGAACTCAGTATAAACAATTAAATTCAGACTTCAGGCTAAAATAAGTGTTTAATATTTAGACACAATTTAGGGTTTGTCACACTTAAAATAATTAACCAAGGGTTATTCTAAACCACGGTTTAAAGAGTAACTAAACCCCTGGCCAGAGCCTGACTCCACCCACTGGCAATATTTGAAAAATCCAAGAAAAGTGGGCAAACCCAACGGAGATAAAGGGGACGAACTGAGCTAGTACCAAGTTTGTGGTAAGATAACAAGAGCGTGGTGAGCTTGAACCTGCTTATGTAGGGTCGTACCGCTTACATCAAGCCGTACTGCAACATCCATAAGGAAAATTCAGCTGCAGTAGCCACCGTTCAATCTGAAGAGGGCAGCACTCAGACGTTTTTACACCATATATTGTAGCATTGAAACACTTTATAGACGGTTTCATTGGACGCACGTGATACATGTCTGGATCCGAACTTTACTTCCGGTTTCGTTTTTTTTAATGGTCTGACTAGTTGCTAAACTGATCTCTTGAACAAATGCTTTGTCAAAAATGACAAATGTTTTGGTTTCCTAGGTAATCTATATGTTGTTTTTTTGCTTGTTATACAAATAAACTACGTTTAAAAAACGTTGTTGTTATTTATTCTTAGCGGAGTTGACCGGAAGTTACGTGCGGAGCGCGACAGCCACTTGTTTATGTTGTTACTGCTGAAACGGTCTATACCCAAATGTCAAAAAGTTACTTAAATCAATGAACAGCACTAATAAAGCCCCATTCTTACAGATCATTAATTATAAAAAAGTTGGTTTAGGGTTTAGTTACTCTTTAAGGGGTTAGTAGAGGGTATGCAATGCATTGGCGTCACTTTTCCACGTGACCACGCCGGAACTCATCCTGTTGAGTGGCAAACATTTAACAAAATGGCTGGTTTTCATAGCGGGTGCTGCGAAAAATGCCAGTAAAACTGACTATCAGCTTAAATTGAATTTAGTTGGACTTGATAGCGGAGGTGGACAATGTTTTTCCAAGCATCTGTGCTTTATTAGGTTGTATTGGGAAAAACATTACTTCACTACATTCTAAAGCAGTAGTTCCCAAACTTTTTCAGCGTGCGGCCCCCCTTGTGTACGGTGCATTCCTTCATGGCCCCCCAAAGAAAATTTGTGACAAAAAAACTGTTCTAAAACTCAACATTTTAATAAAAAAAAAACATTAAATTATACAAAAAAGTAGTGCTTTTGGTTAGTAGACTTATTTTTTTAGGTTTAATTACAAAGAATTCATGATAAATTAATGTATTTCATAAAATGTCATAAAACTGGGGCCCCCCTGGCACCATCTCGCGGCCCCCAGTTTGAAAACCACTGTTCTAAAGCATAGAATCATACTGTGTATTTTTTAATATTGCATATTAAAATGTATTTAATACCTAATTTAAATTGTGTACTTTTACTTGAGTAAAAGCATGTTAATGTGCTTAAATATTAAATGTAAAACAAAAACGTATTATTTATTAAATGTAATAGAGTAAAAATTATGATAATATGCTTTGGAATGTTTCCAAAGAAAAACACGGATAAAATACAAATACTTGAAAAAATAAGCTTAAGTAGAAAGTAAAACCTCTGCTTGATAGTGACCCTAGAAACTTGTCAACCCACCTGTGGCCTGTGGACGTTGGGATGAACGATCAATTTACTTCACCTTTCGGTGTTTTTTTTTTTTTTTTTTTTGGCAGTCTGTAAAACGATAGCTACGAATTCTTGTTAATCTGTTAGTACAGTCTAACGCACAACAGCTTTTTCCCATTTCGACGCTTTTTTACCTTGTTTTCGCCGATATCACGCTGTACTCAAATTCGAAGCTCTGTCATTTGCCACTCAGTGGGCGTAACTGCAGTCTCTCTCGCCGACGGTGACGTCATGTGCAAACCCTCTATTAAACCCCGTGTTAACGTTCTAATTAGCATATTTGCGGTGTCAACATTCACGATTGGATAAATGACTGACTAAATTGAAGTAACTTAGCGGGCTACCGCTTAAATAACTGTCTCGCGCTGCCGAATTAGTGACAAAACAAGTCGCCACGCAAGTCTTTATGAGCTTCTGGGACATTTTTATACTACAAGAAGTTTTCCCATTATTTTTCACGTTTTCCTCAACTGGTGAAACGATTGTTGACACACAGCCTATGGAGTTTCTGAACAGCTCGTGAGTCGTGATATGAGGTAATTGCTCTTCAATCTGTTGCTAAGCATCGAGTAATAACATTGTAACGGCGCTTTGTTTCACATTTGGTAACGCAATGCCAGTATTAAGAGCAGGGTTTCATACCCCTAGGTTAATTTTGATGTTAAGCGTAGTGTGAAAAGCCCTAAACTAGCCAATGATCCACTAGCCAATGAATCACAAGAAATTAAAGATGCAAGTGAGTATCGATTATAGTACCTGATTTGACTGGACAGCTGTATGTATGAAGAATATGTTGAAATATATGTTTGTGTATTATTAAGTGGGCTTGATATCATATCCAGTGCATTCAGAGGAAGGCCTTTAGTCACACCTGCAATCTGGGATTTTACTTTATCAAGCTCCAATAGAGCCACTTTGAAAGAAAAAAGATATGACATTTTAACAACTAGAACGGATGTGTTAAAAACAACACAATCAGTGTTAGTTCAGGGACAACACACTAAATGCGTTGTCCCAGAATACACAAATCTCCGTGTTATTATTGGAACAACATGATTTCACAGAAAGTCATGTTATTGTCACGAAAAAAAATGGATTATTTAATTTGTGTCCATGGCACGAAATTCAGCTTTTCGTGTCACTCTCACACATTTCTATAAATAGATTTTTTTCGTGTTATTTTATGTATTGTTTTTTCATTTTTTTCCCCTATTTTTAAATCATTGTCGCTTGGGGTTGGGGTTAGATTCGGGTTTTGGTTAGAATGTACTTTTATGTATTGGTTTCTACATGTTTTTCTTCCACTTTTAAAACTAGTCTCTCCAGGAGTTGGTGTTAGAATTGAGGTTTGTGTTAGGATGTCTAAAAACAGGAAGTGATTCTAACCCCACTCGTAGCGACAATGCCCACTCGTAGCGACAATGCTAAGAAAATAGGAAAAAACTATGAGAAAACAATACATAAAATCAAACAAAAAAGAAAGTCGTGCAACAGACACAAAAACGAAAAAGACACTGGAATTTCGTGCCATGGACACAAATAACCAATCAAAATTTTCGTGACTATAACACAACTTTCCGTGAGATCAACCTGTATTGGAACAACACATTTTGTGTTACTTTTAACACAGAATCAACACACTAAACAACAAAAACATACCCTGCACACTCTCCTTGGTCGCGTTTCTTGCCTTTTCTGGAATACTGTCAAAAAACTCTTTCCCCTAGAAGATAAATGTGTAACACTCACCAAACTGCTTAAATAGCATGTAGGAACATTACTGTTTACTATAAACACACTCACCCATATGTGACCCTGCCTGAAAAAACCCAGCTATTTTAAACCCAGAAAATATAACCTTGATATATTTAATATTGACTGAGTGAGGTCATGTCCAATATTAAAATCAAACTTTGATGCTCCTATTCAAATGGATTTCACAGACAGTGTCACACATAAGTTTAACCATCACATACAGCCGCAGAAAAAACAAGAGACCACTTTATTTTCACTTACTTTTGTTTTTACTATATATAGGTATGTGTTAAAGTAAAATTATCGTTTTTATCAATTTTTCCATTTTGTCAATGATCTCTCATTTGTAAGTCCCTTTGGATAAAAACGTCGGCTAAATTAACAAATGTAAATGGGAACAGAGGTTGCACAGAAGACCACATCAAAGTCATTTTTGGATAAATGCTGCAAAAAGAAACTAAACTGTATCCCTGTGAAAACGGTTAGTTGTTTTGAGTGTTGTGTTTTGCCCTCCCCTTATTTGCTTGTCCGATGACATCAGCATTCTCAGCTTTGTTTACAGCAGACATCAGGTCATTCTGATCAGGAAACTGTCAAAAACAGACAAATATATGCTAATATGCCTACAAATAATGCAAAAGGAGTTAGAAGAAATTGGTAACACTTTAAAATAGTTAATTTATTAACTTTAGTTGTTTATTAACTTTTGTAAGTACACTCTCAGGTATTACTGGGGTGGTACCCTTCCAAAAACTACACATTGTACATAAAGGATGCAAATTAGTACATACTTGTACCTCAGAGGTACATATCTATACCTAGTAGGTGCATATTATGACCTTTTTAAAGAGTAGCTACAGTCCCAGTGACAATTATGTTCTTTTTCTTCTGACAGTGTTTTATCTGCCAGTATTAACCCATTTTGTGTTACCTATATGTTTTTAAATATTAATTTTTTTTTAGTTTAAATTAGGCTTTGAATAGCAGATTTTGAATCGTAGATTTTCAATGTGGTTTTAGACTTTTAGTTCCGCACCGTGACTGCTAATCCAGCCCACCAGAGGGCAAAACCACTTCTACACAAATCCACCACTAGCCGTTCTTATTTAAAGTTTGTACTGACTAAACCTCTTTAATGGTACGAATTGGGTTTCTAAGAGAAACGGCTTACAAACACTGACGTTAACTTCTAGTGTTACTTATTGTTTGTGTTGTTCCCCTGTCGCTGTTTCCCAACAATGGGAAAGTTTGGACCATTGTGTGCCAAAGCTAAGCAGGTAATACAACTTGGTGCTCTGTATTTGGAGAAAAATGCTATGTAGTATCTACGTAACTTAAACCATTACATTGTTGTGCCGAGGTTTTAACAATGCTTATTTTCTTTCCAAGAGGACGGCACAGAACACTCTCCTCTTCAATGACACAGCTAAAACTGCACTTTTAAATTAAGGTGCCCGAAGGGTTTTTCACAGCGATGCCATAGAAGAACCATTTTTGGTTTCTCAAAGAACCATTCAGTCAAAGGTTCATAACTTTAATAACTTTTTATAATCTAAATAACCTTTTTATTACTACAAAAAAATTTTTGGATGTTAAAGGTTCTTTATGGAACCTTTAGCCAAAAATGTTTTTCTATGAAATCGTGAAGCACCTTTATTTGTGTGCAAGCACAAAGTGTCTACAACTGTAGAGGAAGATAAAAGTCATCCATGCGTGTGCAGTAATTTGCTCTGAAACTAGTACCAGAAAGATAGACGCAGTAATCACATGCTTCACTGACTGGCCATTACAAAATTCCCCAAAGGGTTTTTAACTTGTTTGTCCCCATGATACCTCTGGATTGGCTTACATTGAGATCTGTATCCAGGGTTAGTTTGTCTACATCTGTCTGAAGGGATGTACAGTCTACACAGCCCGAATGCAGCGTGTTGTTGATCCGCTGCTGTACCGCAGATAAATTACGACGTAGGTCATCCACCTTTGGTGTCAGCTGCTCCAAAGTTTTATTAACATGCTTCAGTGAAACGCCGGTGCTGTTTATTACTGTAACACACATGCAAAAAGAACAAAGGAAAGAAATATCGTCTGATTAATGAATGTTGGAAAGTAAGCTGAAAGGCCAAAATGGTTGACCTCCATACATATAAATAATAGAAACTTCTAAGCACTTCTTGTGTTATTGCCTCCCTATGATAAATCACTTTATTGTTTCCTAATCTTTGGATAAAAGCATCTGCTAAATGTAATGAAACTCCAAGCCTTCCTAACATATTGAAAGCACATAATTTACAGCCACACTGCTGACTCAGATTAAGCGTGAAATCTAAATCTTAGTCTCTAGAGTATTATTATAGAGTATATTAGATGTAGTAGCAAAACTACAAGTGTAAAAAGTGCTCATCGAAAATTGGAACTTATCTCGGAGAGGGGAAATGACACAGAAACGTTATTGCATTATATACTAATCTTATGTTAATGAATTTATAGATTAAGAATTTATATTAATAAAGGATAACTCATAGTATAGTTTTATATGGTTAGAAAAAAACATGGATATTGTTTTCAATAAATAATGTATTTCTGGGACTGGTCCGTGCATTTACCTTGGGCTAAATCTGTAATGGAGTTCAGTGCTGGGCTGAGATGATCTGCAAGACCGTTCTGGATAAATGTGCCAAGCAAAGACCCTGTTTATATAAGCAAATACACAGGAATTCAGTTTATAGGAGAAACTTACTATAGCGTAAAAGCATTTAGGTTAATAAACAAAATAAATGAGAAACGTACCATTTAAGTTATTTTGTACTTCATCCACAGTTGCAGAACTCTCATCCACCACTTGTTGGAGTTGCTGTTAAATACAGAAAACTTTATGCTACATGCATTTTTTTCTAGGAATTAAAGTATTTATAAATCACCCACAATATGTGTAACATATAACAAATAGCATTTCTATTCTGATTGATGTACCTTTGGAACAGTTGCAAGATAGCTTTTAACATCATCTAATATGCTTGAAAGTTCTGTAGGGGTGCGCTTCAAAGTTTCTGAAGTGTTTGTACTGCTTATGAACATACAAATGTTCCCTGCCCTGAAAGTAAATAATATTAAAAGGGCATGTTAATAACTGAGAACAAAAACAAGCTGTAAAGGACAAGTTCGGTATTTTACACTTAAAGCCCTGTTTTCAGATTGTTTATGATGGAACGATCTTTCCTAAAATGCATTAAACTTTCGTTTACAAAGACGTGAAACTCACAGAGTGGTCAGGGGTGTTCACTGATATGCTCACACAAAAATCGCTGCGAAAGATGCTTTCCAACAGGTGTTCCAGCATTTATTGTAAATTGGTGGACCTATTTCTCCAAATGCCTCACACCCGTACATTCTTTCGTTGAGAGCTTGAATAATAGACGCTCCAGCCCAGTTGGTGGCGATAATCCACCTTTGCCAATTGCAAGAATACAGACAACGTTCCCGGCGCGGAGTAATACCGTACCTCATAGCACATCTAATTCAAGTCAATGGAGTTGGACAAAACCTACGATAAAACCTATTGGAAAGCATCTTTTGCAGTGATTTTTGTGTGAGCATATCAGTGAACACCCCTGACCACTCGGTGAGTTTCTCGTTTTTGTAAACGAAAGTTTAATGCATTTTAGGAAGGATTGTTCCTGTGCACCTATATACCCATTGTAGAGGTGGGGGGTAATACAACAAACACACAAAAATTCGTGGGCCAGCATCATATGTCCAAATTTCAATCAAAACCGTTCTATTTCATCATAAACAATCTGAAAACAGGGCTTTAAGTGTAAAATACCGAACTTGTCCTTTAAAATATCAGATAAAGCTTAATAACTGATACAAATTTTTTAAGTGTTTAAGCAGGCAAAAATCACATTAAGCTTGGCTCAGGATGCCTAAATCTTAAATTCGAACTGGCGCTCACAAAATTATTACTGTGATGAAAAATGTGAACCAGTAAAAGGTTCTCCTCTTGCAATTCATTTTCGACGTCTGTTTCTGGTACATGCGGCCTCCGCAGTTACCACAGCAACGACAGCAGGCGAAGATTAGACCAATTAGAGGCATGAGGATGATGTAGAGGATCCCGATAGCCACGCAGACCAGGAAACCTATCTCATATTCCAAAACCTGACAATGTGAAAGACGTAAGACAGGTTACTGTGAGTACATGAGGAACGATACTACACTTCAAATCAACTGTAAAAACAAGAAACTTCCTGATTACATTATATACAGCGTGTCCATGTATATTTGTATGAGCTATCACTTGTGTAGCTCGTGATCAAAGCAATGACAGGCAAACAGTCAGTGTTTACACAATACAACATGCATGTGACGACATAATTTACTTACGGTAAAAAATCTTCAGAGCAATATTTCCTAGTACACACATCAGATAAACACAATGTTGTGCTGACATAGTGTTAATTGAGAATTTAAACTGAGCCCACTAACAAAAAGTACACTAAAATCAGTACACTATGTTTAACCTATGTTGGGTTGTTTTAACCCATTGTTGGGTTAAATTTAAACATTTTTGGGTTTTTTTTACCCAGCGGCTGGGCTTGTCGCTTTTTGACCCAAAATAACCAAGCATTTTAAGGAAAAGCACCGTCTTTCAATATTTTACTATGTTCTTACCTCATCTTAGATGAATTAATACAAATCTTTTTTCAATGCGTGCACTTTTAATCTTTGTACAGCGCTTCGTGGATGTGTCAGCATTTAGCCCAATTCATTACTATGGCTCCAAACAAAAGTTTTATTTTGTGCCACTATACTTACTCATAACAGTCTTTAAATAGGGAAAACATGGAATTGTTTGGTGGCTTATAAATTCATCCCTGTTTGGAGCCATAGGAATGAATTGGGCTAAGCTAACACATTCACAAGGCGCTGTACAAAGATTTTAAAAAGTGCACGCATTGGGAAAAGATTAATTAGTCTAAGTTGAGGTAAGAACATAGTAAAATATTAGAAAAACGGTGGTGTTTTCCCTTAAGTGTAAGTGCTTAGAACTTTTTATTGAATCAAAATATTCTTATATTTAGGCAAAAACATCTTGCATAGGTTCAACATTTACTTACAGGCACAAGTCTTTACCTTTTTAATCGAGTCTTGTGCTACAGCCATGTTTTGTATCATTCCTATCAGCAGATCTACATGGAAAAATGTTAGAGAAGCTGTGAATTTCAACCAGTGTTTAATAAAGTGAGGTATTTTGCCATTTGTATCTCCAGTAACAGTATCATCTTTTGTTTTTTTAATCGTTGAATTGTTTTAAAAAGCTGATAATGGTTGCTTGTGGTCATTGTAATAGAAAACTTTGGTTAAAATCAAACTATAAAGGAAGCACAGAAATAAGGGGAGCTTCGGAAAAACTGACTCATTTCTATAGACTAACATGACGTTATATTGTCAGATCTAAATAGGTTTGCTATTGAAAAGAGATCAAAGAGAAATTGTTAACAATTTGTGAACCGTTTCAGACTTCATGAGGTGTGCAGTAAGAAGGTTAATTCTCTGAATGCACTATACTTGCACTATATTCTAGATATTCCCTAGAGCAATGCGCTGTAATAAAATATTTTGAGGTAAACAAAACATTTCAAAAGAGGGAGGCAGGATATTCAAATTAATTTGACTATGCATGGTGTTTGACCAGTGGATTTGTTTCTGACTATTAACGTAGTGCATTTATCTCACCTGAATGAATATCATGTAGCCATGTGGAAGAGCTGCTTCTCCAAACAAGTCTAATTACAACCACTATACGCTCTCAAATTTTCTTCATGGTTATTCGACACAAAAACAACTTGCTCAACAAGCTTCTTCTGTTTGTATTAAATATAAGACAGAATAAACATTACAGCTCAGCAAACTTACCTTTAGGGAAAGGGCGGCTCTTGACAGAGTCCAGGAAAGAATTTACAATTGGAGACATAAAGCCACTGTTAAAGTTTAGCTGGGTTAATGTTGAATTTGCAGTTTGTAGCTGTGGTCTTCTTGTCTCCGCCGGACAGGTTTTCACCTGGCACCCACATGGCTGAAGCAGCAGCAAAAAGCAGCCACAAATGACCACTGCCCAGACCTCCTGCCCCTTCATTCTCAATCTGGATTACTAGTCAACGGCAATGAGTTGTCATGTCATGTCTTTATTCCAATGGCTGTCAAACTTCACCTGTGAATGAGTATCATATTGAAAACTACAAAACAGGCTATAAGACCATATGATAATAACACCAATATCAGATTTGTATGTGACTGCTGTGTTTATGAAATTACTTTTTACAGATATCATAATGCAATACGCCTCTCATTTTCATTGAGATATTGTGAAAGAATTAGTCACTGACATTCAAAGCAAATAATTATATAAGAACAAAGACTATCATGAACGCACTTGTCCATTGTATAATAATGACAATTATTGTCATTAGAATATTATAGAAAGGGAACATGTAACTTCTCCCAGCATTTACTTACCCGTAACACCTTAACAATACTAACTCTTAGAATGGATGTGTTAAAAACAACACATTAGTGTTGATTCAGGGACAACACACTAAATGCGTTGTCCCAGAATCCACCCATCTCTGTGTTATTATTGAAACAACACATTTTGTGTTACTTTTAACACAACTTGTTTTATTTTAACACAAAATGACACAAAGTGTTAAAATTACACATAATATGTTAAAAGCTTAACACAAAAAGATGTGTAAAAAATGAACACATCCTTTCTAAGAGTGAGATTGAAGCAGAAATTTAAAGGTCAAGACAAAATTTAATAGACAACTCTGACATCATAGGCGTCAGCGAGACTAAGGCATACACTAAACTTTTGTTTACCTAAAAACATTAACTTCAGAACGTAATAAAAATAGTCTGCAAAAATTGGAGTAACTTTAGTACCTGTATTCTTTTTAAAGCCTTCCAGTCGAGTTGTTACCCATAGACCAGTTCAAATGACATCCAATGTGCGACCTGGAATTCAGCTGCAATGACCAGAGTAAAATAAAGAGACTGATAGGAGGAGGAGGGAGGTGTGGGCTGGATAAATGGGAGGCTCCGAGTTTGAGAATGACATATACAAATGGCCATTCAGAGAAAAGGGATAAAATAAAAACTGCAGGTGGACTGGTTAACAGGGTGACACATTAGATTAATTCGTGGTGGTTAATTTGGAATTTTTTAAAGGTTAAACGGTTGTTAGAATTACCTTGAGTAATCACATTTCAGTTGAAACTAGTGACAGTGAACAAACAGAATTTATAATCCACAACTGTAAAAATAAGTTAACAAACATTGTTGCAAGACAGAATTTTTTTTTCTTGGAAGCAAGCAACTACACACTCTAAGAAAGGATGTGTTAATTTTAACACATTGTTTTGTGTCATCCTATTTAACACATTATGTGTCATTTCGTGTTGATTTTGTGTTCAAATAAATAAAAACACAAAATGTGTAAAAAAACAACACAAAGTGTGTTGTTCCAAAAATAACACAGAGATGTTGATGTGTTATTAAAACACATTCATTTTAAGAGTGCAGGATATGTATAGCCTACAGTTAACATATACAATTATGCTATTTTTCTGTTTTGATACAAGGATTTAGGATAAAATTAGTTACCCATGTTTCCAACTTTTATCCGTACACTCTAAAAAAACAAACGGTGCTATATAGCACCAAAACTGTTGATTTGAATCGCAACCATAGAAGAACCGTTTTTAGTGCCATACAGCACCGGTGAAGAACCGGTGAAGCACCTGTGCAGAACCATACAGGTGCCATAGATCACCACTATAGCACCACAATTGGTTCTACATAGCACTACCTGGCTCCACACAGGTGCCTCACCGGTGCTATATGGCACTAAAAACGGTTCTTCTATGATTAGGAGCAAAGAACCACTTTTGGTGATATATAGCACCATTTGTTTTTAGAGTGTATGTACGACTTTCTGTTAAAAGCAGGATATACTTCCTGGTGTCTAATGTGATTTCGATCTTGTATGAGATATAGGCATGGGCCGGTTACCGGTTTTAAGGTATACCGAGGTTTTAAACAGTTAAGGTTTTAAAACCACTAAAATGTTCTGTGATACCGTCTCAAAGGTATAAGCTGTTTTTATACAAAATTTATTAAGTCATGTGATTGATTTAATGTTTACATTTAATATACATTACGAAAATATAATACATTTTTTGAAAGCATGTTATAATTTAAAGGCTTTATTTTTACCTGCCATTTGAAAATAACACATTTTAGTGTTGCAATGGCAATGCCGCAACACTGTGAAACCGTGGTATTTTTGCTACCGCCAGAATCTTACCGGCCCATGCCTAAGAGCTATAAGGGACGTTTCCCGGACAGAGATTAGACTAGTCCTAGACTAAAATAAATTTAAGAGCTGTCCAAACTGAAAACAACTTGCTCTAACATATCTTAAAATACACAAGTGCCCTTTGTTTTGCCTCAAATGCACAAAAGTAATGTTTTTAGTAAGGCATGTTTTATATACTAGTTATATTTCCTATTAAACTAAGGTTTAGTCCTGGCTTAAGCTAATCCCTGTCTGTGAAACCACCATTCTATTAGAGTCGATTATTTGCTATAAGATAAATTTAATGTAAGATGTGAATTAGGTGAAAGTCTCTCTTTTTAATGCTGTGCATATTTTAACCACGTATCACACAGAATAGCTGTAAAAATGTGTTTTATTGTTTCCATACATCAACTGTCAATGGCAGACACTAGGCAAAAATATCCTTCTAAAACAACCACTAACAAAGTGGCTCTACAGGGACAGGAAAAAGCACACCTGGGGGTTGTGGCCGATTTGGTTAATGAATCCTACACAACACTGTAGTTTACAAGTGACTGATGATGAATGTAGAAAAAGAAATGTTTCGTCTGTATGATGTTGCCGTAGATAGGAGGAAATGCTGGATTTGGCTAGTTTGATGATTATTTATAAGATGAAGACCTCACAGGAGTGCCCTCTGGTGTTTTAAAAAAGAATACACTGCAGGCTTTTAAGAATTGATGGTCTAGGCTAGTGGTTCTCAAACAGTTTTATAAAAATATATTAATTTATCATAAATTCTATGTAATTAAACCTCAAAAAAAGCAATGCTAATAACCAACAGTACTACATTTTGCGTAACTGAATAGGTTTTGTTTAATTCAAATTTTCAGTTTAAGAACATTTTATGTCAAACATTTCCTTTGGGCACGAATGGGTGCACTAAACACACAAAAAATTTGAGAACCACTGGTCTAGACTGTTGTAACACTAGTTTAAATAAGTATTCTTATGGAGTCCATTATATTTGTGTCATCTGATAAAACAACATTAAAAATGAAACAACATACAAAGGCAAAAACAAATACAGAGCAACATGTATTGTCTTGATATATAATGCAATGGCAAAGACTTAAAAAAATAATAATAAATACAATGACATTGACTTAACAACTATAATCTACCCTTTTGAATGAAAGGTAGTTCTTAGGTGACAGGTAGTACCTTTAATGCATCTAGGAACATGTTCTGAAATGAGAAGTTCAGCTTTTGACATATAACAGATTGTGAAGATGAACAAGAAGAGTAAATAGAATTACACTTATACAGAACTTATACAGGCTACAGTCTTAAATATACAATCACAAATACACAAACAAAATAATGAAAAGAAAAGTCTTTATAGAAATGTGTTGATTAAAGGATCTTGCTCCTTGGTCTGTAGCATTAGGGAAGAAAAATTTGTAAGTATATACCTCATATACCATCTTAGAAAAATTGTTTTCTTAGCAAACTAATCAGTGTGAACGACAAAAGCATTGAGTAATTTTGATCTGTTATTTCTTGTTAAAAAAAAACGTATCTACCATGTCCACTTGCATTTTGTCTCTGAACAAAATGTCTTGAATAACAGCGAGGGATTAAAATCCAGCAAACAATGGGAGTGTTTCAGCTGAACTAGCTATTGTCTGACACATGCAGTACCCAGACATACATGCTATGATCATGTAATATCCTTTATCAAAGACAATTTTAACAGAAAGACAGTTAAGGTGTAAAGCTTAGAGCAAGTAGCATTTTCTTAAAATATTGATAACAATACAAAATGTGTTATTTTACATTGAGATTGACAGCATTTTTTCCAGTTAAAGATTATCAATTTTCAATAAGAACAAAATTCATCTTTTTTTTTTTAAGAAAAATAGATCCAAAATACAGTGATAAGAGTGCAAAGGATATTTAGAGTTTTGTTTGCTTGCTTTTTTCTCCTTAGAAATAGTTATAAAAATAAAAAACAAAAACAAAATGCAAAAAATTAAACACTTCCTTTGAGTCTGGCTTTATGGTCAGGCATGTTCTCCCTGACCATTTTGGGCACGACCAAACTCAAGAACCTCAATGCTTTACACTTTATTTATTTTTACTTTAAGGACTTTACGTAGTGGTTCTCAACTCCGGTCCTCAAGCTCCGGTACTGTACAGGTTTTTGTTCCAACCAGGTCCTATAAAACAAATAATTTAGTTTTTAAAAATGGAGTGTTGGGTTTGAGTCTGAGGTGCACACAATGGTCATATTACCAAATGGTTAGATAAAAAAGATCCTTTCCTGTGAGGTGAGCACAACAGAAACGGCCATGCGTGTCACAGCACAGCACGCACAGAGAGACCCGAGGTTGGAACAATAACCCACAGATACGGCTGCCTTCGCCAAACCTAATCGAGGCTCTAAGAGGTCAAATGCGAAAGGCGATACTGGAAAATGATTCTAACTCAAAGAATCAACAAAAATGAAAAGAATAAAACGGCGTGTTGGATGGCGAGGAGTAATTTTACTCTTCAAATATGATACAAAAAGAGCCAATTAAGGACTAATCGAGGCCGAAGACCTTTAGGAACTGTCAAGCGATTGGCGCTTTTAACAAAGGTGCGTGTCTCCCAGCTACGAGTCTAGCCCCCTAATTCTTCTACTGGGATGACTGTGAGTTGGGGTTGTCATTTTTGCTCTCCTGGCTGGAGGGGGCTTTGCTGTTCCAGGGGCTGTTGGTGCCCAGGGCTGGGGAACTGTTGAAACTGTCCTCGTCGTCGATGCCATTGGCCGCATCAAACTGTGTGTTCTCCAGCCGCGTGATCAGTCGCTCATCCTCGTCCCCGAACTCCCCTCCCATCAGAGTGGGCTCTCCCACCACCATCACATCCTGCAGGGGACAGGAAGGGGCGCAAACATTATCGCCGCAACCCGGGGGGTGCTCCGTTGGGGACGCGGTGGCTTTCTACACCACGTCGAGGGAGAAGACCTCCACTATTCTGCCCACTATAAGACACTTGTGCCCAAATCATGAAGCCCAGCACAGTTCACCAGCCACAGGAACTTAAACCTACAGGAAGTGCTGTGTGTGTGAAAAGGCTAAGTTCAGTCATTGGGGAACCGTGTTGAAAACTAAATAGCCCTGCCACAGTGAAAAGATCAGCGGTGGGCATCCCGGATCCTTGAGTGCTGCACGGGTTTATTCCACCTCGGGTCTCAAGTATTGGCTGTGTCTCTGGAGCTCAAAACACCCAACAGGCTTTAACAGACTTGACATAAACCACAAAACTCACAGACCTGCGGCCCAAAAGGACCAGGGACTGCCCAGCATTGGATCATGTCCACTTGTCTCTAAAATTGGGTCTGTCTTGCTATTTTTACTTGTATTTTAAAAAGACCAATTAAAAAGTTTCTCTTGCTCCCACCCACCACCTATCTCCCATAGCTTGTGTATAGTTGTAAACAGACATCAAAATGAGATGCTTACAGGTACCTGGCTGGAAAGCGCAAAGCCGCCGCCGCCTGGACTTTTCTTTTTACTGTTGCTGTTGTTATTGTTGCCCCCTCCCGAACTCATGGTGCTGCCACCGGACATTTTTCGTTTCCTTCGTTTGCTGGGGGCTTGTCTCGCAGGCTCAGCTGGTACGAGAGAGGAGATGGTTATTTGAGAAACTTTGGTTGAAATATGGTTGGATGTCTGGTCTGGTAAAAGTCACCTGATGCTCAGCTGGTGGGGCCACCATCCTCTGCCACTTCTGAAACAGACAGGTTTTGAGGCAGTCTCGTGGGCTGAGACTGTACGTCTTGTGTCTTGACATCAGCTCCTGCATGGGCTCCAGGATTACACAAAGCTAGAGACAAAACCAACAAATGAAAAAGGATTTTTTTGACAAATAGACAATTCACAAAATAAAAGAACAGATAAGGGTAGCCATCGCAGCTGGATAGGTTTTCTTATTTGTACTGATGTAAAAAGAACTTACTCGGAGGTAGTTCAGGGTAGAGTTAGATAATCCACATCTTGTGATGTTTTTTGATAGCTGGTCAAGCATTTGAGGGTCTTGGGACTGTTGGAAGATAAAAAAAGGTGTACATGTGATTTATGCTCAAAAAGATGAATAAGCTGAATTTACAATGACATCATTGCTTTAATGCTACAACTGCATAATGCTTTTACACTCAAGAGTTTAGTTCTCTATTAAACAATACCATTATATTAACATCAAAAAGGAATTTCTTAGTATAAAGTTCAAAAAAAGACAACGCCCTACACAAGGCTGGAATTAGCAACAAGAGAGTATGAATGAAGTCTGTACATTAAAGGGATAGTTCACCCAAAAATGAAAATAAAGTCATTAATGACTCACCCTCATGTCGTAAGACCTCCATTGATCTTCAGAACACAGTTTAAGATGTTTTATATTCATTGTAAATCTACGTACGATATACTGTCCATTAGAGATCGACCGATACTCATTTTTTTAAACCGATGCCAATAACAAATATTTGGATGCTTGTGTGCCCGATAACCGATATGCTGAACCGATTTTTATTTACTGTTATACTTCTGTTTTTGACATAATAATTACTACAACACTACTGAACTGAACAAACCCTTATAATAATAATCATCATCACAATCACTCCCTCTTTGCATACAAAGTAATAAATAGAGGGGTCTGAAAGAGTGAAGAATAATATTAATTTAATGAATAATGTAGAAACTATATTCCCAATACATGGACCAAACACCCCTATCATTTCGTCAGAAATGGACTGATCCAAAGGTCGCGCTGCGGTTGGCAGCGGGAGAGAGAGAAAAGTATAGCGGAGTTGGCTGCTTGTTATACATAGTTTATAGAGTAAAACAGGTGGATTAAGTGCCTTTTTTGGAATAATATGGTTGTTTTGACCAGCAACATGTAGCCTTCAGCAGTAAAACAAGTAGTTAGCAAAGAGGTTTTACAAATAATATCACTGACTGGAATACTTCATTCAGGAAAGTAACAAACAAAACGGCTTATACATCACTGAATTTTTTTTAACTGGTAATGTTATTTGATGTCAGAATAATTAATATTTTGTTGTTATAGCTTATGAAATGGCTGTTGACAGCGCTGTTATCTATGCATTTACTCACGCATTAACTGTATCAAACTGTGACCGCTTGCGGAGGTAATAAATAATTAATTCATATCCACAGACATTTATATAGATATTTTAGCAAAATAATGTTTATCTGGTAAATATTAATATAACTTAGGGTAAATCTTGTTAAAAGCTTCAGCCTTCAAACCCGGTAAGTGAACAGCGCGTGATTTTGTGAGTTCGTCTCTATTCTTGGACAAACTGCATACATTGCTTTTAATATATCAACTTATTTAACATAACATACATTAATGCACAAATAAGATGTGTTATAAATGCCTCAGATGCAAAGTAAGTATACTCAAAGTCCTTTTAATGAAGTCGCGTCACTCCGCCGTCATATTTGCTGTGCACGCTGCTGCTGCTGCTGTGAGCTCCTCTCCTCAGATGCGTCCAGCGCGCAATTCTCAATTCTCTCGTTTATCGGTCAATCCGATATCACAAACCCGATATCCGATCATCGGAAAATGCTCAAATATCGGGGAAAATATCGGAAAACAGATATATCGGTCGATCTCTACTGTCCATATCCAACAAAATAATAAAAACATCATCAAAGTAGTCCATGTGACATCATGGGGTAAGTTAGAATGTGTTGAAGCATCGAAAATACATTTTGGTCCAAAAATAACAAAAATTCCGACTTTATTCAGCATTGTCTTCTCTTCCGCGTCTGTTGTTAAGCACATGCGCGAGACTAAAGTCACGTGACTGCAGTGACGCGGATGACGTGTTATCCTCAGACATGTTTGCGAAATTTTTTTTTTTCAAACGTACAGCGTGCCTCTCCCTTAGACTATAAATGAAGCCCGGGTGCACAAAAAAAAAAACAGCTGGGGCGCACCAGATAACATGTCAGCCGCGTCATACTTCATCCGTGTCACTGCAGTCACGTGACATTAGTCTTGCGCATGCGCTTCACAACAGATGCGGAAGAGAAGACAATGCTAAATAAAGTCGTAATATTTGTTCTTTTTGGACCAAAATTTATTTTTGATGCTTCAACACATTCTAACTGACCCACTGATGTCACATTGACTACTTTGATGATGTTGTTTACACCTTCTGGACATGGACAGTATACTGTACGTAGATTTTCAATGAAGGGTCAACAAGCTCTTGGACTAAATCTACAACATCTTAAACTGTGTTCCGAAGATGAACGGAGGTCTTACGAGTTTGAAATGACATGAGGGTGAAATTAATGACATTATTTTCATTTTTGGGTGAACTATACCTTTAAGTGGTTTGGGGTGAATTACTTCCAGATGTTTAACATTACAGTTTGGATATCAGAAGCAGTCAGTAAACAATGACGAATAACTCACATGCATTGCTAGGATGCTCCTTGGCACAACCTCTCTGTGCTGTCTGATACTGAAGTGCCACGTCTTTATACGCATCATGTCATCAAACATGAACTCCAGGTACAACCTGCCCTCCACACACACCTGCAGGGATAAAAGCACTTAACATAAAAGCAACAACATGTGCAGTGCCTCCTTATGTACATTCAATTTGATGACTTGGTGTTGTTCTTATTGCAGAGCTTATTTCATGGAAACATTTTGATTTTCATGTAAGATTGCAATAAGAGTTGATGTAAGCCTCATCTGACACCACATTCATTTTGGAAAAGAAATGAATGGGCAACACATAGAGGCTAAAATTGACTAATAAATCACACAAAGTAAAGATTCATTTCTGACTTTTATGCTTATATATGATTTGCAACTCTGGCCAAAGCATTTATTGTAAAATCTCCTGAATGGGGTCTAGCAAACCCTAATACAACATCCCATCCTTTGAACCAACTAGATGTTCAGACAACCAATCCACTAAACACCGAAAATGTATGATTGTTCATACAAAACCAGCTAAAAAAGCCTCTATACTATAAAACTACATATAAAAGCAGAGGAAGATGATACCTGTGTGAACATGGGTTTGCCATTCTGTGTAACCATGGTGCACTGATCACAATCCAGGGACACAAAGTTATTGTGGAAAGATTCCTTGGGATGTTTCAGCACATAGAAGAGCTCTGTGGCCCCACCCTCGAAAATACTTCGGAAGTATCGTGGAATCAACGTCCTACCGATAGCTGGAAATAGGAAAAATAGGAAACCTTGTTTTATCAAGCCTATATTTTATCACATAATTCACAATCAATAATATAAGCTGTAATTATGACTTCAGAAAAGTCAATTAACTACCACAAAATTAACTAATATAACAACTTGCTTATTTGACTTGAATCAAATGCACAAGCAGTTACTTAGCACCTGAATAGCAAAGTGATGTCATATATAACGATTAGCTGTTTTCATATACCTATTGGTTATATGTTGTCTACTTTTTGTCTTTAAATGTGTTTTTTTTATATTGCACGTGTGTTAGCTGTTTGTATGCCATAATACAGCTTGCATAAATAAATGACCCAGTTGAAAAGAGAACATTACTATATCGTTTAGGTCCATCTTCCAGGCAGAATGTGATAGTCAACATTGCGTCATCTTCAAAAAACTCCGTAGTGAACGCATCCCACCACAGATTGTCACAGTCCTGCTGAGAAAAGCATTTAAAAAAATCATTTTAACTATGACCTTAACTAAGATTTGCATGTGCGTAAACAAAAATCACATGCAAACTATATTCCACATATCAGAGAAAGATGTTCTTTTGAAATTATTCAAATAAGTGAAACATAAGTCAAAATGTTGCTGCTAAAATGTGCTTCCTACCTCTGTCCAATTCTGTAGCCTTTTGTTAAGCTCAAATATTCTGTAGTCTGTTTGATTCCCATACGGTGTGTGCCTTCTGTAACATGACATGTGTTCACATATTAAATATGCAATAATAAGCATGTAATTACTTAATACATAAAAAATATAACATTCAATAGGAGGACCGATAGGGTGAAATAATAAATCTAAAGTATTTATTTGTCTCCAAGAAAATATGCAGATATTATAAGTAAACAGAATATAAAAAAGCAGTGCAGAAATGCAAATAGGTTTACATGTTTAGGGTTTATTCTTCTCAAATAGTACACACATTTCTTTACAGACATATGCTCACCCTATTCCAGGTTCCATGTAAGAGGGGGGATACATTGGTGTTGGTCTGCAAAATATGATACATTATGAGACTATATTGGCATAACCATAGACATTATGAGTATATCTACAATATTACAGTCAATTCCATTTGCAGTGTCAGCACAGTGAACACATCTGGCTGCTCAAAATAACAGGTAATGTTTTACAAAAGCTAAATGCCCATGGCTAATGCCTACAAGTTGAGTACACAGCTTTCAGTATGCGACCCTGTGATCGCAATTTTTTTAAGTCTTACCCCACATCTCTATCCAGCATTGCGCCTGGGTGAAATGGAGGGAAGGCACTGCCGTTGGGAGGCTCCTTTGGGGAGTACAGCTTGAACGACTTGGACGAACAGCCTATGATACAAAAGACGAGAAAACAGTCAATTTAAAAAGACAGTATATTTATAAAATTACAGCCTAAAAATATACACAAATAAAGCCTATATACACAAATACACTGGCTTTTAAACATATCTGCATTTAGAGCAAAGTTGCAGGTATATAAAAAACAATACATACATCCATTATTTACACAGATTGTTGATAATAATTATCAATTTTATTAAAAAAATATAGCAATATTATTAAATATGAAAATTTAAAGCATGCTTTAAATTTAAATAGGTAAACTACGTTAATACAGTGCAATTAAACTTTTATACACGTTAATAAGGGCCACTGGTAAACTAACTTGCCCTGGCTGTTCGAGGTCTGCACATTTGTGCTAAGCTAACACCTTACGCATTTCACGATTAAATCCCCTAAACCACTATTTCCATAATCAGGTTTGAATTTACATCAAGTTCCGTTTTTTAATTGTTTTTCAAGACTTAAATGTTTGATGATCTGACATTAACGACTAACTCGCTAGCATAGCTTAGCTAAGCCAGGCTGCTCTCGCGACACCAGACAGGCAAGGCCCAGCACAGGCTGTCGCTGACAATCCATCACCATAGCGACACAATTCAATGCATTTCCTTCTGTTCTTGACAACTAAATGTTGCAATTATGCACCGTTGCACCTTGCTTAAGTTTTATCCGCACCTGGAGAAATACACGCAGTAAATCGACGACCTCGGTCCTCCTCGATAATATCCCGGTGTGTCGATAGTATCCTCGCTGTTTTTAAAGCGAGGAGGGCAGTAACATCAGCTTTACCCCTTTAAAACCATTGCGCTGTGCAGACGGCCACCACAGTACTGGAAGTTGTAGATGTTTTTAAAAGTGAACCCGACTCGATGGGATAAAGAAGAAAAGTGCCCGTGCGACCCTTTGTTCTTGCACGCGAACAATGGCACAAGCCCGTCTTTCTACGTGTGCAACCCCCCTGCTGGAGCATCAATCCTTCAACTAAACCAAAGGCACCCCTCCCCCATACTACTGCCCTGCCTCCCTTCTGCCATTTACTAAATACAGATAAGATCGAAATACGGGTGTAAATGTAACGTGGAAAAAAAGACAAAACAGTCCTCCACCACGAAGTTCAACTTTAGGAACCTATAATGTTACTTTTGTTTAAGCACATGACTTGAACCAATTAAAATCATTGCTAAAGCAAGGTCAATTTGTTCACGTTAATCAACGTCACACTGCATAGCTTACGTTCAATATTGATGAACAACTAAGCCATACAACTAATTACTGCACACAAGAATAGCTTTCATTGGCACAGCACAAAAAATAAGAAGGTCTTTTTAGCCAATTGTCCATAAACCCTCAGCTTAATCTCCAGGGGCTCAGTCTACTCTTAAAGATAATTCCACCTCTAATAAAACAAGCTATAATCAAGATTTGGATGGAAGGTGGATCTTGTGCCAATTTGTGCCAATATAGAAAGAAAGTTTCACTGGTTTCAGTTCTGTGGCAATAAATAAAGAATTTATGATGCTGATGCGTACTCTTCCCATGACCCCACAGCATGTTTTTTTTTACAAAGACAGAATGATCGTTTAACATTTTCCTCTATTGCATTTACATTTCATTTGCAATACAGTTTGCACAAAGTGATTTACAGTGCATTCAGGACAATACCAGGGTATTTTGTCCAGAATTTGTCCCGGGATCATGTGATTTTGGTTTATTTACACACCATACATTCTCACTAAAACACATCACTTACGGCATTGTTCCTGTCATTTGTTCACACAGTGTTCCAGGAATACTATGGCAATTGAGTGTCGCAGGGATGATATATTTTTGTAGCCTAAACCGGAAATTAGCAGGACACTGGTCCCTCAGCAAAAAGCCTATACATTTTTCCCATAGACTTTTGGATTATTGCAAAAAATAGGCTCTGTGTTTAACCAACATTTTGTCCAACAAAATAAGCTTTACAGACAAACATAACTTTTATGAATTGTAATTTACTAGAAATGAAAAGCTACACCTTTTTTTTTTTGCGAACTACACCTTGGTCTCTCTGCATCAATGTCATCACCACCAAACTTCCGACAGCTCTTTCAAACTTTATTAAACACATTTAAAGACATGTTTCCTCATAAGAAAATACACTGTGGATAAATCTTTGTTGGGAATTGTGCTTATGTTGCATTGTTTTTGAGGTCTTCATGCGTGATTACGTTTAAAGTCCCCAACAAAGTCTGTAGTGTCATGTACCAACATGGGGAAAAGTCAAGAGTAAGGGTATTCTCTGTTGTAGAATAAGGGTGCGTGCAGCCGTGCACACCAAAGCGTGGTTGAAACGTGGCTGAAAATGTCAGGCAGACGCCGACTGCCAGCTTTTTTCAGCTAAGCGATATGGCTGCTATGATAGTTCGGCTTTGTTTATCAGTCCTTGAAGGATGTGCCGATTGGTTGTGCCCCTCCTCCACTGTGATTGGATGGCCGAGTAAGAAGTGACATTGACGAGCTGAGTGTTACAGTAGAAAATAATACGTTTACAGCCTGGTACAAAAAGTGTTTTTGGTCTGTATAGCTAATTTTGCCTTTCATGACAACTGTGAGGGGGGTGAATTGTTTTGTAACTCATCCCTTTAAATTATATTAAGCCTTAAACTTCTGCATAATTAAGGGCGTGGCCACTTGAGTAAGGGGTGAACGGCCACTGCTGTCACTAGAATCGAGCTAAGCGGGCGTGGTTTTCAGCAACCAGCCACCTCAGCTTCACCCATGTCCCGCCTCTTAACCCATTTTCGGTTTCCGCGAGTGATTCGCGGAAAACCGTCTACAGTCTATGGTTACACCAAAAGTTCAATATCAACTCTCGGCACTCAGCATTGAGCGTGGACAAAACGCAGAGTGTCGTTGCTCAGCGTGGACAAAACCCGCCAGCTGCTGGCGTTTTTTTAATTTGCGGCACTTCTGAACAATTGAAAACATATGCCGGCATAAACGCTTTGGTGTGCATGCTACCTAAAAGGTAAAAATATCTTGGGCTTATGTTAACCCAAAATCTTATTTAAGGAGTTTAACCATAATCCTTTCAAAAAACTTCAGGATGACTTAAAGGGGCCATGGCACAAGACTTTTTTAAGATGTCAAATAAATCTTTGAGCACATATGTGAAGTTTTAGCGCAAAATACCATATAGATAATTTATTATAGCATGTTAAAATTGCCACTTTGTATGTGTAAGCAAAAATGTGCCGTTTTGGGTGTGTCCTTTAAAATGCAAATGATCTGATGAAATTCAAACGCTGATCACAATGATGGTGGTTTGTTGCAATTAAATCTCAATTGTGCTTTTCTCTGCACTAAATGGCAGTGCTGTGGTTGGATAGTGCAGATTAAGGGGTGGTATTATTATAATAAGAGCTCCTTATGACATCATAAGGAGAACCAAATTTCAACGAACTATTTTTTCATGTGCTTGTAGAGAATGGTTTACCAAAACTAAGTTTCTGGGTTGATCTTTTTCACATTTTCTAGGTTGATAGAAGCACTGGGGACCCAATCATAGCACTTAAACATGAAAAAAATCAGATTTTCATGCCATGGCCCTTTTAACTGAAATTGCTAAAATGCTAACTTGCTTCTGGGTTTTGCCTACAAAAATACGTCATCTCTGCAGCACCCTCTATGCTAGGTCCCTTTCCCGGGAGAGATCACAGGATAAATTCTAGGATGTTTTTGCCTTCACACATTTTTACTTTGGACACTCACCACTTTTCTGGGATCAATGTGCTGTGTGAAAGAAGTTACATTACATGTTCCAGAAAATCACTGGCAGTGTGAATGGACCGAAATCAAAGATGCCGGGACAAATCTCGGACACATTATCCGTTTATCTTATGCATAATCTTATGTGTGGGAATTGTACTCACAACCTCTGCGTTGCTAACAGAATGCTCTACCAACTGGGTGCAGGCCTACTAAATGTTTTCCAGTGTTCTTTCCCCAGTATTTTTCATGGTATTAAAGGAGTAGTCCACCCCAAAATTGGGGTCCATTGACTTTTCATAGTAGGAATGATAAATAAAATAATAATAATAATTACTATGGTCAATGGGGGTAAATAATAAGTCAATGGGGTAAAAATTCTGTCATCAATAACTCATTCTCAGGTACAAAACATTTCTTCTGGGACAACATGAAAGTGAGTAAATTAACACCTAACCTAATTACTGCATATCAGCAATAAGTCATCTGAACCAAAATGACATAACTTTGTCAAAAATGACATAACCAGTAACTGTGCAAGAGAATTTTATATTAGTCACAGTACACAGTGATTTCACAACTGCCTGTAGGTCACTTCTAGGCACGTGTCAGACCACTTTAAATAAACCCATCAACACATACAGATAAACTGGAACACCATTGCCCTCTGGTGTCAAGAATGGGTACACAACCCAGACCACAGGACTGCAGCCCAAACCCAACAAAGCAAGCAAGAGCCAACAATCACAAATATATATTTCTATATCATAATAATATAAAATCATAATAAATATATTTTTTAAAGGATAAAAGGATGGTTATATAAATTAGTGGGTATGATAATGAAGATAGTTATCTGAGCATGAGCATATTTACAAAGAGCATGAAGATGTAAGGGTCTAATAAGCTGCTATTTCAATACATTATGTGTCTATGTCAACATGAAATCCTGTTCATGTTGTGACTGTGGTGACTTATTTTTTAATGGCAATGGATATTCAATGGATTAAACTACTCTCTAAAAAAATATTGCGTTGTTTTTAACCCAGTGCTGGGTAACTATTGGACAGAACACATTTTTGGGTTAAAATGGCCCAAATAATGTTTCAACATTGTTGATTAACAATAACCCAGCAGTTGGGTAAAAACAACCCATTATTTGGGTCATTTTAACACAGAAATGTTTATGATTAAAGAGACACTCGCGTTTGCCAGACACTCGCATAATCTCATCCCTAATCAGAGTTTACTGTTAAAGGTGCAGTGTGTAATTTTTAGAAGAATCTCTTGACATAAATGCAAAATATTATACAAAACTATATGATCAGTTGTGTATAAAGACCTTTCATAATGAACCGGTATGTGTTTATTACCTTAGAACGAGACCTTTTTGTCTACATGCACCGAGGGTCCCCTTGCATGGAGGTCGCCATTTTGTGCCGCCATTTTTCTACGGAAGCCCTTAACGGACAATTTTTTTTACTAAGTTGTCTCCGACGATGACATGTTTGTCTGGTGGCGGCTACCATAGCTTATCTGTGTGTTTCAAAAGCGAGGGGTGAGCAGTGGACTAAGCCATTGGTTGCAATTCTTGACCTCACCACCAGATGCAGCTAAAATTTACACACTGCACATTTAAGGGAGTGTCTTTCGTGTATTTTGTGAACGTGAGCGTCTCTTTTATCATGAACAGTTTTAACGTGTGTGCAGCAGACACTTATTTTGAAAAAACACGTGATGCACATGGTTAACATGATGCAACAAACACATATTTTGAAAACACGAGCAACACACATGACACTCCAAACACATATTTTGAATTTGCACCCCTCGGATGAGCAGTCACGAGCCGCCACTGACTTTTATTCAATTGCCTTTCCAACCTCAGTGACATCAGCGGAAATAGACAATAGTTTTACGGGGAAAGAAAGTTAATACATTTTAGTTAAAAATTTTATTTGGAATAGCATGCATTGGTGAATCATTCTCAATAAGACTAGAAATATGCATTAGGAAAGTAATCAGGGTCAGTTTTCATTTCGCGTTGACTTAAATGTATGACAAGATTATAGCTAGCCTATATGTTCGGGGGGGTTAGTGAATTCATGAGCTTTATAAAGTTTTATGGAGCTTTATAAATGTTCTTCGGCAGCAGTGAAGCTATTCCCATTTTAAACAATCCACTCGGGCACGGCTGATGAAATTTCTCTCCCTGATGAGGCCCCTGCTTGGCTCTTAGGGCTCCGGGGCTCTTTGTCATCCCATTGCCTCATCTCTCCCAAACACAAGTGAAGGAGGATCCATGTGCCTCATGCTCACCCAGCCTGCTCGCAGCTACACGGCTGGGGGAGCGCGATAATGCGCTGGCAACAGACAACATATGTGAGAGTCATACTAACTACTAAGGAGGACTGACTGCAGTACAAATCATATATAATAGCTGTCCTCACTCATAGAAACATAAAGGAAAGCAATTGAATGCGCTTTCTGCAACTGACATGCCGAGTTTAATCAAACTCTAGTTTGAGATATCCGCATGCTATACATGCAGAGATGTACATATTTGCTATATTCCTTTAAAACATAGACATTAGTAAACAATATATAAATGAATTATAAATATTTTTTAAATGTATGTAAGGAGAAATGTTAGTGCAACTTGGGTTTTATTCAAAAAACAAAATACGTTTTTAAATAAGCTTTACATTAATGCAAAGAAATTTCAGGTGGTTTCAACCCAAGGTTTGGTGTCATATTGACATTTTCTAGGTTATTTAGACCCAATGGATTAGACTCAGCATTTTTAAACTGCAGAGTTAATGCAGAATTAATGTGCAGTTTGTTTGTTTATAGTTTTGATTTAACACATCAAATATTTGCATTAAACACAAATTAGCTGAAATAAATGTATAAGAATGTTTAAAAACTAAGTTCTAATGCAACTCATGAATTAAAAATCTGACCTAGCTTTAGAAATGACTCATGTTAACAAAAGCAATGGACATACTTTAAAAGCCGCCTTTAGCACTAATACAAAACAGATGAGGATGTTCTGGGGTGGCCCAGCAGGGAACCACTTCTTCAGTCTTTTATGCATCCAGTGCTCTACAGGTGACTCCCATTTCTTTTATTACAAACCCCTCATTACTGCCGAAAAGTCTTACACAAATTAGATTCCCAGAGACATAAGCTGGATGAACCCATTAGTGGATTAAATTGGCTGTTTTTCCAAGCATCTCTTTGATATCTTTAAGCCATTAAATCACCAGAAAACAAATTGCAATGCTGTAAGTGGGAACAAGATATCTGAAATTTCTAAATATATGTATTCTGCAGTTTAGTAGTGTTTAGGATCTGTACTAGCAATGCCCTATCACCACTGAGCCAAACACTTAACCTCAAATCACTCCCAGTAGGATTGTGACTGTAATAAAGATACTGTAAGTCACTTTGGATATGAAAGTGTCTGCTTAATGACTAATAACTAACTGTGGTAAATGTCGACTTTGTTGGCTAACATTCTGTGCCATCAACCAAAAGTGTCAGACCTCAAAAAACAGCGGCAGTATTACTTGATGAGAATGCAGAGGAAAATCAATAAGCCGTAAAACACACAGGAAAATACATTTGCTGTCACTGGGCATATAAATCAGCTCAGGGACATTACGTGTTGCCACGTATAGAGTTCAGGTACAGGGGCGAATGTGTGGGGTCTGCTGTAAGCAGAATCAGTGTGTTTCCATTGGCAACAGCAACCGCAGGGTTAGGTCATCATGGAAGACTATTGTGGTCTCAGAGAAGGACACACGAAGTTGAAAGGGAAATATCATACAGAGGGAAACATCTGATTCCTGTCTTCTTTCGTACACCCCTCTCTTAATCCTTAATTTATGTCATATAAAACAAAGCACAGTGCTTAATTACAATATAAGCACCTCATTATTATCGGAACAAAATGTTTACTTTTTTACTGTTGTAATGTTGTTACTTTTTTAAAATGTTTACATTGCATACCCATGTAAAGGATCCTGACAAAGTATATGGTGTTGTAAATGCTTGCCAAGTTGCTGTTATGGTGTATTACACTAAATACATTGCTATGTGGTTGCCAGGCTGTTGTAAGTGGTTTCTAGGTTGTTGACCCAAGTCTAGAGCACAGCCTCTTTCTGTGATACTGGTCACTAGATCTGGCTCGGGTTTGGGAGATGGAAAGCAGCATAAATTAAAGTGTCAGTCATCATGTCTACAGCACAAACAGCATGACAGGTTGCATGTCAAATCTTGAACTTTAACAACCTGGGGCAAAAATCAACATTTATTCTAAATAAATAAATAATCTTTTTTTGTAAAAACGTTATAGGGTTGCAAATAAATTATAATATTAAATTATTATAATAAAATATTAAAATTAAATTATAATATGAAGTGAAAAATAATGTTACTTATGAAAATATTAAACATTTTAATGTTTTTTTGTTTTGTTTTTTTTGATGAAAATGTTATAGTGCTTTAATTTCAACCTGATCTCAGAGTATTTTGCAAGTTGTCTCATTCATATGAAGTTGTATGACGTGAATCATACAAATTTGTACAATTATTTAGTGCTGCCTCACGATTAGTCGCGACTAATCGTTTGCAGAATAAAAGTTTTTGTTTACATAATACACTCACCTAAAGGATTATTAGGAACACTTGTTCAATTTCTCATTAATGCAATGGTGTAATGGTGTGGAGGATGTTTTCTTGGCACACTTTAGGCCCCTCAGTGCCAATTGGGCGTCATTTAAATGCCACTGCCTACATGAGCATTGTTTCTGACCATGTCCATCCCTGTATGACCACCATGTACCCATCCTCTGATGGCTTCTTTCAGCAGGATAATGCACCATGTCACAAAGCTTGAATCATTTCAAATTGGTTTCTTGAACATGACAATGAGTTGACTGTACTAAAATGGCCCCCACTGTCACTAGATCCCAACCCAATAGAGCATCTTTGGCATGTGGTGGAACGGGAGCTTCGTGCCCTGGATGTGCATCCCAAAAATCTCCATCAACTGCAAGATGCTATCCTATCAATATGGGCCAACATTTCTAAAGAATGCTTTCAGCACCTTGTTGAATCAATGCCACGTAGAATTAAGTCAGTTCTGAAGGCAAAAGGGGGTCAAACACAGGATTAGTATGGTGTTCCTAATAATCCTTTAGGTGAGTGTATATGCGTTTAATAATTATGTTTATATAAATACACACACATACATGTATAATTTAAAGAAAAAAATATATTTATATAATAAATATTTATATTTATATATATAATATAGAAAATGTTTGAATATGGTCATACGAATTAATACAAATTATCCACCACATACAAATTTTGTAGTGGATAATTTTAACATTGTTTATTTTTGCATCCGACAAACAAAATACCAAAATATATGCCTAAAATATGCTTTATTTATCTTTTTTTAATTGATAATAAAATATTATGACAATTTTATAGTAATGTGCCAATTTAAAGATCCATTCCTGTTAGATATACATTCTGGGTTGTTAAATATATGAATAAAAATGTAAAAAAACATTTATGTTAGTAAAATAACATCCTTTCTGCTCATACACTGCATTGATTCCTACTATAGTGGAGATTTGTGACGCTGGTAAATGCCAGCTCTCATCTAATATTCCCTCACTATCACTGACACAATGAGCAGCAACATCCTAATGTTGCCAGTGGCTGACAAGTTGAGGGGAGCTGATTTTCTGCACAGGAAGCCATTTTGTTCTAGCTCTGTGAAATGAGACAGATCTGTGCGGCTCTGGAGCAACGGGTAGGGGGGGATGGTGTGCATGCGCGCACACACACAAAACATGCCACGCACAGGCATTACCAATCCAGCAGGGAAACTGTAAATCAGTACAGCTTTTTGACTTGACAGGCACACCCTACCCTCGTTCTTTGCTCATATGTCCGTTGTGCAACTTGAAACAGGCAGGCTTTGTTAGGTTGCTATTTTAGCTTTGCTTAAAGTCGTTTCCTTTGAATCGAGGGGCCATGTGACTTTCTGCGTGAGGTAACAGAGCACATGCTGACATTGAGCGTGTGGGTGAGAGGTGCATTCAAGAGCTGTTTGAGCAAAGTGGATGGAGCTTTTAGCACCAGCGACCGTGCAAATAGCTCATGTTTAAAAGCTTCGGTATGGGTTGTTATCTTGTTCAAACAAAGCTATAAAAGAGGCCATTAAGAAGAAGCAATCCATGCTCAGCAATATCCACGAATCCAGACGGAAAGATCACCGCAGCACTATACGTGCAGCCCACATGAGCGTAGGAATGTAAACAAACCAGACTTCAAATAAAACCTGTGTCAGGAGGAGGGGCATGTGCTGTAAGCAAAGATAGGGAGGTTGCGTCGTGACAGACGTGAACATCACAGACAGGCATTATGGTGCTCCTCTGCCTTTACGAAACGGCACAGAGAGACCCCACACAAAGGCAGTCGTCGCTTTCATTTCAAGCCTGTCTCCTTCTTCACTGCTTCTCTCTTTCCCGCCTCTCTCCGCAAAAAAAAGGAAAGCAATCAGGACACACGTCTGTGGAAATTTCCATGACTACGCTCCTAAAAATGTACCCTTGTGACTTGATTTTAAACAAATGTTATATGCCAAATTTTGGCTTGTTTATCAGTGGGGTTGCCAGAGAGGTTTTCATGGCTGGCTCTTGTGCTGAGATAAAAATCTTTCTTTTGAGCGTCTGAAGAAACTGCTTGCCTTGGGTTTAAGACAAGAAACAATTCCCACACCGGTTCAAACTTGCCTTTCCTCTAAAACCTTGTTTTTAATCTGCAATCGCATCGAAGGAGAGGACGGACATTACGTGGCTTATCATTCTGAATATTTTGAAGCAAAACTACTTGGAAACGTCTATACACTGAACATATGGACTCTATTAAAAACATATCTGGGTGGTGATCCAGTGACTACCTTGTGAGAGAGATGTGGGGAAAGACCAGGTCAGAAACAAGGGTTCCTGTGTCTGCACGTGTAAATTAGTCTTCTCTATTTAGGTACTGGCGCACATCGGTCTCCACAGCAAAGTCAACACAAGCTGTTTCACAGCGGACCAAAGTCCAACCTTCTCAGTTCTTTTTTTTACCACACTCGATCTGCTATAGATGATAGTTATAAGTCCAACAGGTCTGAGCAGTATTTTAACCTACAGAAACCTAGATCTCTATAATTCAGTTGGCCGATTTGGATGTTCCACCAAAAGGCAAATATACAGGAAAAACAGCTTTTATACCCTCCTTTAACGGTATTGCACAACATCTCACAAGGTACAGTAAAGTATGACATTTCATGTTGTCATCGATCAAAACAGAAAGTTCATTACATGTAATGATTTTAAGATATCCTATAGGGATAGATCAGCAGCGAAGTGTCATTGATTGAAACAATCAGCCAAGGCCCAAGGTGCTAAAAAGATGGCTACACAAAGGGCATGGTTAACTCAAAAACTATAAATGAATTATGCATTTGACTAAAATCTACAAGTATTCTAATAATAACAGGGACAAGAATCAGATGTTTCCATCTCTATGACATTTCCCCTTCAACTTAGTGTGTCCCGCCCTGAGACCACAACCGTCTCCCATGACCCAACCCTGCGGTTGAGTTGCCAATGGAAACACAGACCCCACAGATTCACCCCTGTACCCGAACTCTGTACATGATGTAGGCAACACCTAGTGCCATAAAAGTCTTTGCACATCCAGGGATAAAGCTTTTGATTTCACATGCCTTAAGCATGCAATGTAGACAACTGCGCTGGGCGGTAGTGAAAGTCCATTTCAGTTATACACTTCCTTGCAACTGGCACAAATAATGAAGCATGCTTCCAGGAAGCGTACAAGAAGGAAAACAAGAAAATGCTTTCTGAATTTGTAAAAGATAAAATTGCAAAATGTCCAGCTTAAGTAAAACCTTGTTCTACTATGCAAAGTACTTTAAGATGTGCGAACGAGGGCTGACGTCACACCAGAAGGAACGCGCTCTGCACAGCTATTTAAACCAGTCAGAGAGGCTATTCAGGTCACGGTAATGTCCAGGAAGTGGCTGCTATGAGTTCACTTACAAATTTCTTGTACTTATGGCTTAGTACACTAATAAACGTCTACAACAAATAGCTCTACAGAAATGCAATGCTTATACCCTCTTCAGTTTTATAAACAGACTACAGTGCACAAAGCAGCATATGACCTACAGTAAGTGGTGCACGCCAGATACGAGATCTTCCAGGTAGCCCTCACTATTTCAAAATCACCCCCCTCCCCAAAACACCCATGCTGTTTCGCAACTCCTGCCTGTCCAGAAGCTCACCATGCGGAAGAGATTAGAGCGCTTACCTGGGCAAGCACAACCTCCAACAGACATCTTCTCACATGTTTGGCACTGCTCTTAATGAAACGGTGTTGTTCAGTCCACGCACTGTGAGCATGGGCTTCTTCTGAGAAATAGAAAGGGGTGGGGAGTCAGCAGGAGGAGGGCACAAAAATAAAAATGTAGAAACAAGAGCTCAGCGAGAAGCAGGAAGTAGGAATTACACTCCTGCTCGACACTGCGCCCAGGTTCATTAATATGCAAATTGCAATACTTGTGGGAGGGTGAAAATATGAGAGTGAGACAGAGAGTATGTGTGTGTGTGACATAGAAGAGGACCGGGGGGGTAAAAGTGGTCAAAGTGACCTGTGAGGCAGATTTTAGATCATGCTGTCCATGTGATGCTGTTCTTTTCTCTGTGAATGTATTGCCTATTTTCGCCTTGTGCTGCTAACGGAGATAAACACAGGCAGTCGGAGCCCAGAGGCACGGAGTCATTACTGCCTAGTGGAGCTAGGACACACTACATAAACACACACAGGCAGACACACACACACGTACAGCCTGCCCTCCTGAAGCTCCCTGGGGTCTGCTGCACAGCTCACCCCTGCCAGAGTGAGACGCACACTTTGTCTGCAGCGTGACTGATCTCCGTTCATGTCTTTTTATAGCTTGTCTTCTGTTCTGTGATTGAATCGTGCAATGCAGTAGCATCTCCTGTGCGTTATTATAACATGGTATTTACATAATACCCAATAGTATCTCTATCAAGAGTGTACACGGTTACTGGGAACTGTGCTGACAAGAAAATGGTTTTGTTACAGACAGTTTATATTAAAAATGCAAAGCCTACCTGGAGCACCCGGACAGCTTAGCAAGTAGTACGCCAGGGAGTCTAATTTCGTCGAGGAACAAGTGCGTAAAACTGCCTCAGCAATTCAATAAACACTAAGTCACCTCGAATGTAGAAGTTATTGCCTATTACTTCAACATTAAGAGAAATCCTGCAGATGGGCTTTGTCGCATTCTTTCCTCCCTCCCTATTTGGAGCTCAAAGTCACACACTTATTGGCTTCTCTCGGTCCCAGAGGACATGGAGAGGTCCACATGGCACCCGCTCTGCGATCGATCCAACGCCTCCCTCGCTTTCTCTTCTCAAAGCCTCTCCCCCGAGTGGGCTGTGCTTTTAACCACCAAATCTCACACACCACTGGTCCTTCACTGCCCCTGTCAAACCGTCTGACAACTCCGGAGGGGTTGAGAACAACCCCTTGATTTCACAGACTCTCATCCGGCGTATCTAGGGGAACGGGGCTGTTTCATCATACTCCTGTTGATACATGTCACCTGTCACTCAAAATCAATACGCTGACATGAAGACAACACTTTCCACATGCGCATGAATGAGCAGCCGATCAAACGTAAAATCTAACACATTTTTCTCAAGCTAGGACACAAAGGACTTTTAAGAATTTACATTTAGCAGACTTATAGCTTTTATCCAAACCGACATTTTACATTCACTTCAAACCCATGACCTTTTGCTGCAAGCGCAATGGTTGACCAGCTGAGCTACAAGATCTACTACTAATAAACTCCTCATTTGATTTACTTTCTTTAGTTAAAAGGACCTGTGTGAGCGAAGAACAAAGAGAGCCACTCCAGGGAGAATAATTTCACATGGAGAGGTTTCTCCACGCTGCTCTTGAGGCTTCGAAGGAAATGGCTTTTTGTTTTTAGAGCTACAGATTGGCTTTGAAGCCATAAGCCTCGAGAGATTCTCTTCACCACAGACCGCACAATCAGGTCTCTCTCTTTCATTTTCAGTCACACATTCACACGCTCCCACTCGCAGCTCCACTGAAAACAAAGATGATCCCTCCTCTGTCCTTCCTGCACACTCTCTCTGACAAACGGCATTGTTCAACACTGGATGTTTACCTGCATGTGCTGACACACACACGCGCTCACCTTCCCTCGGAGTCACAACGGTCTTCTTGCTGTAGCCGTACTGTCGAGAAACAACAGAGAGATGCAGGATCCATAATCAAGTCTTAATCCAGTTAACAGCATGAAAACAAAACCCAAACCATTCAGATTGACAGCACTCACAGTTCAAGTGTGCGCAGTCAAAACCGCATGCAAATGAATGCAATCAAGATCACATTGTTCGGTCACAATTGCCTCACCACGTTTTACCTCTTCAGGGTCTGCGCTGTTTGTGGCAGTCGAAGCTCTGTGTATTGATGTTCTGGAGCTGGGTCAATTAGCCCTAAAAAGCATGGACAGAGAGATAGAAAGAAAGAAAGAGAGAGAGAGAATTTAGAGGAAGAGGCGGGAGAGAGCGCACGGATCCGCTGGAATAAATATGACGCAGAGCCAGAGCAACTTCTCCAGCCTGCTGTACCCAGCGAGGGCACTGTCACCATGGCAACGGCAGAGCAGTGATAGCTCGCCGGGGCACACAAGGCACGGCATTATTCTGTCTCTCACTCACTGGAAATACACAGTTCCACTCAGGCAGGCAGGCAAGCACGTAGGCAGGAGAACGGACGGGCGGGCGGGCAGACAGGCGCCTTGTATTCAATTAACTCTTCTGGTCCTGGGGCCTGAGAGCCCGGCCACCTGTGACTCGCTACAAATACAGACACTGTTTAATGCAAAGATTATTTGAAACGTTTCCAAGTGGGTCACAGATCAGCATCTGGAGATTAATACCTGCAGACTTGTTTTGAGAAAAAGCAAACCTTGTCAGATTAAGTTTAGTGCAGTTTTAATGATCTCTCAGGATGCCAGAAGCAACCTCCCTCTTAAACTTCCAATGTTCCATTGTCTCACACATAATGAGTCAGATGTTATTCAAATCAGCTGATCTGAGTGGAGATCAAATGCAATGGGAGTTTTATTAACAATGGAAACAAGGAGTCAAGGTTTGGCTAGTCTCATGTGGATAGACCTTGGCAAAAGGTCTCGTCCATATTGCTCTTATCTTGCCCTGATTAGACATAAAGAGAGTAAAACATAAACAAGCACAGTTGTTTTATGTGCTATAGACTAGGTTGAAACAAGTCAAATGTGACACGGTCTGTGAAATCCAGCCTGTTTTAGATTATAACTATTTTAATCTAACTCATTGCTTTCAATCTTTGACATGCACTGCAAAAAATGACTTTCTTACTTAGCATTTTTGTCTTGCTTTCAGTAGAAATATCCAAAAATTCTCAAATCAAGATGCATTTTCTTGATGAGCAAATGACCTAAGAAAAATAGTTTTTAGACAAAAATATACAATTTGAGTTCATTTGTGCTTAAAACAAGCAAAAATATCTGCCAATGGGGTGGGGAAAAAAAATCTTGAAATAAGATAACTTTTTTCTTAAACACTTACGGTAATTCAAGAAAAATTTTCTCACCCCATTGGCAGATATTTTTGCTTGTTTTTTAAAAGATATAATTTAAGTTTAATTAACTTAAATTATAAATATTTTTGTCTAAAAACTAGACTTATTTTCTTAGGTCATTTTGCTCATTAAGAAAATGCATCCTAATTTAAGAATATTTGTACTGAAAACAAGACAAAAAAATATTAAGTAAGAAAGTCATTTTTTGCAGTGTGGCCGTACTCAGTCAATATTAATAGTTATATTTTCCCAAAATGCTTCTGTATAGCCAATGGTAGAGCATTGCATTGCATTAGCAGTGCAAAAGGTTATAGGTTCGAACCCAGGGAACAAACAAACTGATTAAAAAATAATGATCTGCAAGTCGCTTTGGATAAAAGCATAAATAAATGGTCTTTACATGATGTAGGATGTCTTTATTTTAAAAATGTCTTGATCTGAATTTTCACAGGCAGGGTGGAAGAGTCCTCACAAACAGTTATCCTCAAAATACTGCGGAAAATAACAAAATGTGTGTACACGTCCTGAGGTTATGTCAAGTCAGCCAATCAGATTAGAGATTGCCAAAGATAGAGATCAATGCAAATGCATCAGGTCAATGAACAGACTGTGGGTGGCCTGTGGTAGGTCATGAGGCTGGTTATCAATTGTTTATTTCACCATCATTATGCCCCTATACACAATACGTTTCTAAACAATTTAAAGCACTCTGTCTGGGACAAAACGTGAACAATCTAACCTTGATATATTTAATTTTAACTTAGTAAGCCATGTCAAACATTGAAATCAATGACTGAAATCAAATATTGATTCACCTAATTTAATCATTTGATTATGAGACTGGGATTTAATAGGCAGGGTCACAATACATAACATCATGTTTCCCACATTATTGATCATTTTAACCAACCTCAGATGGCACATTACCTACAATGCATTCACAGACCACCATGATGCATTTTGCACTCCAACTAAGCAAATACTTTGAAATTTTAAAACATAGGACAATGGTTATGTCCAGGCCCAATGTGCTGCATTGTAGTACGTCAGTGATTTGAACTGATCCTTTATTTAAGTGACTGTAATTTGCTTTCCAAGGAAAATAATACAGTATGTTTTCTAAACAGTAGTGCTGGCCTTTTTTCTGTCTTTTATCCTTTGAGTGGTTCCTGCCAAAAAGCAAAGCTACGTAATGACACAGTCTGCGATAGCGGAGAGCAATGGAGAATGCCAAGCGACTCCATCCGTGTGTTCCAGTCTCAACCAGTCTCAGCAGAACCTCCCCAGCGCAGCTGTTATAGTGATGAGAGCCACACAATAGAAGGTGACCCACTTATTGCGCCTTGTCCTTAGGCAACTCGTCGTCTCCGAATACACTCTGGCCCAATTTTAACAGATATCTGTTTACGGCATGTGTCATGGGTGGAATGGTGCAAACGATTGCAGATCAAACTGATGCATTGCAAATACAGTGCCCTTTCCACTAATAATACAGTCGTATGCAAAAGTTTGGGCACCCCTGACAATTTCCATGATTTTTATTTATAAATATTTGGGTGTTTGGAACAGCAATTTCATTTTGATCTATCAAATAACTGAAGGACACATTAATATTTCAGTAGTGAAATGAGGTTTATTGGATTAACAGAAAATGTGCAATATGCATCAAAACGAAATTAACCCTTGTTTTTTTTATTTAAATACTACTTAGCACTGATTATTTTGAACACACAATTGGTTTGGTGAGCTCATTAAGCCTTGAACTTCATAGACAGGTGCATACAATCATGAGAAAGGGTATTTAAGGTGGCCAATTGAAAGTTGTGGTTCTCTTTGACTCTCCTCTGACATGGGGCCTCAAAACAGCTTTGAAATGACCTGAAAACAAAGATTGTTCAACATTATGGTTAAGGGGAAGGCTACAAAAAGTTATCGCAAAGATATAAGCGGTCAGTGTCCACAGTGAGGAAATGGAAGACCAGAGGCACAGCTCTTGTTAAGGCCAGAAGTGGGAGACCACGTAAAATATTGGAGAGGCAAAGGATAGTGAGAATGGTCAAAAACAGCCCACCGACCACCTCCAAAGACCTCCAACATCAACTTGCTGTAGATGGTGTCACTCAGATTGTGCACTTTGATGCAAAAGAAGCCTTTTCTGCAAACGCGCCACAATCGGAGTCGCTTGAGGTATGCAAACGCATATTTGGACAAACCAGCTTCCTTTTGAAATAAGGTGCTATGGACTGATAAAACAAAGATTGTTATTTGGTCATAAAAAGGGGCGTTATGCATGGCGGCAAAAGAACACCGCGTTCCAAGAAAAACACTTTCGACCCACAGTAAAATTTGGTGGAGTTTCCATCATGCTGTGTGGCTGTGTGGGCAGTGCCGGTACTGGGAATCTGGTTAAAGTTGAGGGTCGCATGGAATACACTTAATATCAGCAGATTCTTGAGAATAATGTTGAGAAATCAGTCACAAAGTTGAAGTTACGCCGGGGCTGGATATATCAACAAGACAACGACGCAAAACACTGTTCAAAATCTACTCGGGTATTTATACAGAAGTACATTCTGATATGTTCTGGAATGGCCATCCCAGTCCCCAGACATGAATATCATTAAACATCTGTGGGGTGATTTGAAGCGGGCTGTCCATGCTCGGCAACCATCAAACCTGGAGATGTTTTGTAAGGAGGAATGGTTCAAAATACATTCATCCAGACACTCATTACAGGCTATACGAAGCATCTATAGGCTGTTATTTCTGCTAAAGAAGGTTCTACTAAATATTGATGTGATTTTTCTGTTGGGGTGCCCAAATTTATGCACCAGTCTAATTTCGTTTTGATGTATTTTGCATATTTTCTGTTAATCCAATAAACCTTATTTCACTACTGCAATATTGCTGTGCCCTTCGGTTATTTGATAGATCAAAATGAAATTGCTGATCCAAACATCCAAATATTAATAAATGAAAATCATGGAAATTGTCAGGGGTGCCCAAACTTATGCATGACTAAGTCAAAATGGCAAATTACATGGAAAAGACAGACTTAATCTAAGGATGTCTTCTTGGAACAGCAAACACATTTCCTGCCAAGCTTAATAGACATTAAATACAAAGCTTTGTGCCCAAATCTGCAAAAGTCCATCAAGCGCTGTAGTGATTGTATCATCCAGTGAAGGAAAAAGAGATAATACTTTGTGTTGACTACAGCCCTAACTGTGCCAAACAAAGTCCAACAGTGCAAATGTATTAAAGCTACTTTTTAAATTCATCTGCCTCTGGTAACAACCGCATATGCTGGACATTAGCTTATAATTCAGTCAGCATGTTTTGATTTCAAAACGGCACATGCAGAATCCAAGCGTGTTCACTTTATAAGTCTCAATAGAACATAACTATTAGATATGGATTGGTTATGTGGATCTCTGTTTTTAACTTTTCAAGCAAACCCTACATACACAGACATGCCATCCTATTAACTTTTAAGGATGCAGATTTTCTGGTCACTGCTACAAAGATTGGAATAAGTCTCAATAGCACATCATTATTTAGTCTACTTGCACAATGACATTGTATTAACAAATGACTAAACTGAATGAAAATAAATGGGTTTTCCTGTGAAAGGTCTGCATTCGTTTAAAATGGGTTAATAAAATATTTCAAATCAGTATCGAATGTTTCTTACCTTATGAGGTAAATAGCCATGTAATAAGCGGGTTAATGCACAGGCAGTTGGTTATCTCAGAAATAAACCCGACAGTGTGATCAAGATCCGACGCAAATTGGAGTGTCTTGTATCACACTGAAGGGGTTAATATTATGCCTTACTTGTTGAAGACCATTTGCTTAAAGATTGGTGGATTATTTGGATACTGCCAACAACCAGGCAGGGCCCATTCGGAAAGAAATAAATTTCTCTGGCCAAACATATATTTTAAATAGATATATGCTAAATACAATTTGTAGAATGTAATGCTTAATTGAACATATTTTTAAATTTGGAAATATATTTAGTTTTAACCTTCATATATCAACATATATTTCAAAATATATTTCAAGGACAAGCAAATTTTGTTGCAAAACGAGATAACTCAGTTTTTAACATTTTTCTCAAAACATGTTTATTATTATGTCATGTTATTATTTTGTTTTATGGTGCTACTTAGCTGTATTTTTTAAGTTACGAAGGTTTAAATCAAAACAAACCAACTGCATTTGAATTGATATTAATTGGAATGCACAACCAAAAAACGGAGTTATCTCATTTTGCAACGAAACTCTTCATATATTTCTAATTTTACATTCCATATGGCAAAAAATAATTTTTTGCCTAAATATATTTTAAATATATGCTAAATAGAAGTACATTTTATAAAGTATATTTTTTAAGTTTTATATTTCATTTTAACGTTTTTAAAGCTGTTATGTTTACAGGTTTGTAACAAAGTTTTTCTTCCAATGTGACATGAATATATTTCCTTGAATTGAAATATATGGAGGGCTAAATACATTTTTAACGCTTTAAAATATATTTAGAATATATACAAAAAATGGCCAAAAATATATCAGTGAAAAAATATTTTTATAAACATATTCCAAACTATATTTCAGCCAATATATTTTTTGGCAATCTTTCTAAATATATATAAAAAATATTTTTTGCCGTATGGGAGAGATCAAAACATTAATAGTTGACAAAATATCATGGACACAAACCAAAGATTTTAATATACATGGGAAAACATAAACATGTCACTACATGTCTGGTCAAATGCGATATACAGCATTATATTTGTAATAGTCATAATAAACTGACTATTAAACAGAAGTGGACAATAAAGTAGTTTTACACAACTTGGGTATAGAATTTTCAATTCTGTACACTTTATCAGTGTTTTCTTTGGAAAACTTTTACTTCACTTTATTCCAAAGCATAATACTATACTTTTTACATCACTATTTTATAAATATATTTTTTATTATTTGATTTGAATAATTTAACGTGCAAGTACATTTAAAATATAGTACTTTCTTACTTTTACTCCAGTAAACTTTATTTTACTTAAGTAAGAAAGTTCTAGATTTTTTAAAATGCATTTAATTATTAAACACAACTTAATATGAAATGCAAATGAGTAAAAAATATGATATTATGCTTTAGAATTAACCTAAGTACACATTTTTCAAAGGAAAAACACCAAATAAAAATGAAAAATGTACTTGAGTAATAATACTTCACTATTCACCTCTGCTATTACATTGCTTAGAGAGTAAACTTAACATAGATAACATAGACATTAAGCATAGTCTTCAGGCCGTTACGGTCCTAAGAATGAAATAAATGGTGCGGCTGCTAAAGTTCAGTTGTTGGTTTGCATGTGGTAATGGAATTGGTGTGAATTCACAAAGGAAAGCTTTAGACCAAAAGCTACATACAGATTCATGAAACCAATCACACCATTTATTTAACTGATACATGGTCCTTTTCATTCCAGGTAGTAGGCAGATTGTTACTGCCCTTAATTTCTCTATTTAGTCCATGTCTGTTGCATCAAGTGCTGTGAGAAACTTCTGACACTTAGCAATGAGTACATTAATGGCCTCACTAACCAGGACTTCAGGAGGCAGTATCCCTGTCGACTCAACTGTGACTGGGGAAAAAAAAAAAAAAAGAGTAAGAAAATTGTCATTTATTACATCATTCGGAAATCACCAACAAATATTGTATGCAACACCCTTCATTATGAACATACATATGAAATGATCCCGCACTCTTCCAAGTTTCACCAAGTTCTTCAAGTCGTCGTGTCGGAGAACTTCTCTGCTGCATGTGTCCAAACGACTGTTGACAACCTTAGCCACTTGCTTTCCTGAAATTCATGATTATTTTGTAATATTATGACAACTTTTTTCAACATAACAATTTTTTCTACATAAAGTCATCCTACATAATAAAAAACGTTCTGGGAAAATATATAACATATCTTGACTGGGTAAGGCCATGTCAAAGATTAAAATTAAAGTCAAACTTTGATGCTCCGCGTCTCATAATTAGATCATGGATTTCAAAGGCAGGGTCACAGATATCAACACTACTTGCAAATAAAGTCTTACCATTAACATTTTCAAGTTCAATAACTCCAGGTGAGAAGCAGCGCTTTAACCTCTCTGCCTTTTCCCCCTCGATGGTCTCTAATAATGTGATTTCAGGAAGAAGTCTGTAACTTGCAGTTGCCACTGGAGAAAACTTGGCATGATCCTTGCCTGTGAGGTGCCAATAAAAAGATTACACAATCTCAAGCAGTTTAAGTTAAAGGGGGACATTTCACAAGACTTTTTAAGATGTCAAATAAATGTTTGGTGTCCCTAGAGTACAAATGTGAAGTTCTAGCTCAAAATATCATAGATAATTTATTATAACATGTTAAAATTGCCATTTTGTATGTGTGAGCAAAAATGTGCCATTTTGGTGTTTTCCTTAAATGCAAAATGGCAGTGCCGTGGTTGGATAGTGCAGAATAAGGGGCGGTATTATCCCCTATTCCCCTTATTACATCACAAGGGGAGACAAATTTGAATGACCTAGTTTACCAAAACTAAGTTACTGGGTTATTCTTTTTCACATTTTCTAGGTTGATACAAGCACTGGGGGACCCAATAATAGCACTTAAACATGAAAAATGTCAGATTTTCATGTTATGTCCCTTTTAATCAATGAATAAATATACAAGAAAAAGAGACTACAACCTGTCCTTTTTGTATTTATAAAATAATTAAGTTGATCCAGATATGAAGATTTTCATTACGGTTTACTCTCCCTCGTGTAGTTTACAACCTGATGGCTTTCTTTATTCTTTTGGGAGTGAACTATTTCATTTAACCTTATTTAAAGAAAATATTTGCGCCTCTGGAAATAAAACAGCCTCTAATGTTAGTTTACCTATTCCTTTGACACAGTGCATGACTATATCAAGTTCATGTCCTGGTCGGAGCTGTGCCAGGAGAATGTCATCATGCACAGGGCCAATCTTGGCATCTGCAAACACATCGGCTTGGTTTCCAACAGGGACCCATTTAATGTCACCCGAGTACACTGAAACCGAACACAAGAGGTCAGTGTAAAAGTGTAAACACAACAAAGAAACATTGAAGGTTTGATTGTGGTAAGCAAAGTAATATTGATGTAAACTTATTCTCTAAAGACAGTCACAGTACTCAGATGGATTTTTGTGCAATCAAAATGTTTTATGACCTTTATGCAACACATAACTGAATGATCAAGTAAGTATCACTTTACTCACCCATGTGATGGAGATATAACTCCTTGGGATCTGCAGTGTCTTTAGGTGCTCTAGGATTTCGGGAGCATTTTACCTTCAGCTGAAGCTGAATTGTGTCGATTTCCGTGCCCTCTTGATCCTCTGATAAACAAAACACACACTTCTTATGTCTGTCATTATATCTTTATAACTTAATTCTGGCAGTTATGGTTAAGTAACAACTGATAATCTGATAAAAAATATACAAATCTTGCTGATTATGTTTGCTAAGTGTTCTCACCTGCATTTCTGTACTCAAAAAGACGAGGATCTGCTTTAATGGGCACTAGACCAAGTCTATGTGCCAAAATCTCATCCTGAATAATGGATGTGTTATTGTAAATGAACACTTTTTCAATTGCCATTGTTGGTACCTAAATTAGCAAATAAGACAAAATAGCATAATTAAACAATGAAGAATGTATGGGGTCAGTGTGTTAATAAGCTATAGACGGTTTCATCGGACACAAGTGATACACGTCTGGATCCGAACTTTACTTCCGGTTACGTTTTTTTAATGGTCTGACTAGTTGCTAAACTGATCTCTTGAACAAATGCCTCGTCGAATATAACAAATGTTTTGGTTTCCTAGGTAATCTATGTGTGGTATTTTTGCTTGTTATATAAATAAACTACGTTTAAAGTACTTTGTTGATATTTATTAATAGCGGAGTTTACCGGAAGTTACGTGCGGACCGCGACAGCTGTTTGTTTATGTTGTTACTGCTAAAACCGTCTATATAATTACTATAATACTGTTTCAAGACCAGCTTTTATATAACAAAGGGGAGATCCAGACTGGTTGCCATATATTCAACCGAATATTTCTCAGGGTCGGTTCATACATGAACATCAATTTAAGGGAAAAAGCAGATTTTTTTATCTTTATAGTTACGTTACGTAATAACTACACTATATGGGGTGTGCTGTTACACCATCACCTGTATTTCATAATTTTTAACTGAATGTAAACAGTAAAATAGTAAGATTATTTTTAAAACAAAACACATGCAAGGATTATGATATTATAAAATCTAAAATTTATTTTTTCTATACATTAGTTACAGAAAATATTACTGCCTTATATTATTTAATAAAAACTTAAAAGATACAACATACAGTACTAGAAAAAACAACTGCATACATTTGACTCAAAACCTTATAGTAACTTAGATATGATCTTGTGTCAAGTAGCCCCAGTCTCCAATACAAGAACACTATATTTTTTTATTTCATTTTTTATTTACAAGAACACTAATAGCAAAAGTTAAGGTGGGCGATGACGTAAATGCATATAGGTAAAATGTAATTTAAACATACCTCAGCAAGTAATATACGGCGAAAAGCATTTGCTATAGCAGCATCTATTCCAATCATATCAAACTCCAACGTGGTTTCATCCGAATGAATAATATCGATCTTGAAATTCTGAAGAGTAAAGTTATACACGTTTACACCAATTAAGTATAACAGATTTAGCAACTAATGGCAATGAACGTAAGCACTTTAGTAAAGTGCAGTAAAGCACACACCTTTTTAAAATTTTCCAGGTCCCATGTGTCATCGTAACCAGGATAATTTCCAGGATAATCTGTAGTATGGACCTGAATTTGGTTGAAATACAATACAATTTAATATGTGTGTGCATTAGAAACGCCTCTTAATAAAAAAAAGTTCACATATACATGTGTAAAGAAAACTGTATCACATGTGCAAACGTATATTATCGAATTGCGAATGCTTAATTGCTTAATAAATGTATATTCACACAGACAAACAGTTAACCGTGTACAACTCTCTCGCAGAGCCATAACTTACATTTTTCACCCCAAATTCACCCAATATTACTCGATCACGAATTTCATCCACGTTGCTCCTGGACGCCGCCATCTTTGCTGTCATACTTTCCTTGCGCCGGTAGAGAGCAGTAAAACATTGCCAAAATAAAACAGTTTCTGACTCCTGCGTGTACGCATACATAATTAAGAATAATTTTAGCTATTATTTAAACATCTTATAAAATACAAACAATGCGTTTCATAAAGCAAATGTGTGGCAGTTATATATATTTTTTATTTTAGTTGTTATTTTTCAATTTAAAAATTCCAAAACTTCAATCAATTTAATGCAAAACCTTTTTTTTCAAATCTACATAGAGCTCACAAAAGGTCATATTTTTATTAATAAATGTATAGTTTTAATCTGGGAAAATAATCAGTATGCAATCCCTTATACATTTATTTGTACTACCTTACCCTATAATGACATTATACTGATTTATGTATACACTTGTTTATTTTTACATTTCTGTGTTTGTTTTAGTTCATTTCTTTACGCCTATTAGTTATTTAATTTTATTTATTTCGTTTGTTTACCCCACAACCACTTTCATCTGGGGACTTTTATTCTAGTTTGGTTAAGTGCGGCACCAACGTGTTGCTTTTGAGCGTGGGACTTTTATTCTGGACTGATTAAACTGCTTCATTGAGTACCGCGCTCACACCGTGAAGGTGCACAGGAGTGTTTTTTAAACTTATACCTGAAATGAATATTGGTGATACCGCTAGAGTGAACGCATACAGACACTATAGAAGACACCAGACAGGCACTGTGAGTTGTTGTGCAGTTGTTTTGAGAACTTGATTGTTTTGGGTGGACTATGGACGGAACTGTAGAGACAGTTGAAGTGGAGGGATCTGCGCGTGGGTCCATAAACACTTCCCTCTGTCACGCTGTGTCTGACCACAGCGAGAGAAATAAACCCGACGACGAGGTAACTTACAACATCAAATCTAAAGTTTGTGCAAGGAAGTTTAAGTATCATTATCTTACCTTTAAAATGTAGCCTGCAAGTACCTTCTCTCTCTTGTTTTATCTCTTGTACAGTGCAATCAGTGCTTTCACTTTTTTCAAATTTGTTATGTTATAGCCTGATGCTATAATCATTTGATCTACACGTAATACCCCATAACAAAGTGAAAACATAATTTTACAAATGTTTGTAAATGTAATGAGAATAAAAACATTGGAATTCAGACCCTTTACAGCAGTGGTTCTCAAATTGGGGGGCACGCGATGGGGGGGCCCCAGTTTTATGACATTTTATAAAATACATGAATGCTTTAAGTATTTAACTTTTGTACTTTTCCATATAAACCATTTTGTACTATTTTTCTCTAGTTTTGTCAAGACTATCTGTCTGGATTATTTATGTCTTATGTATTTATTTTATTCCTGCATGTTAATTAAAAACTTTGTTTTTTCCTGTTAAGCACTTGCTGCCTCTCAGGAATTTTTATCCATATATTCGCTGTGCCCTCTGCAATGGCTTTCTCATTGATGCAACCACTATTACAGAGTGTCTTCATACTTGTAAGTATTGATGATTTTTTTGTTGTCATAAACTGCCCTTTAACATTACATCTGATTATCTAAATTGTGTTTTCTTTCCATTCCCCAGTTTGTAAGAGCTGCATAGTAAAGCACTTTTTCTACAGCAACAGGTGTCCAAACTGTGCTATTGTAGTGCATCAGACACAGCCACTGTACCACGTAAGGTAAAAATAATTTATTGCTGTTCTTGTAAATTTGTAAAGCAGTGACATCATTTTTTTTGTTTTATGATGAAATCCTAATAGTCTTGTTTACTAGTTAGGGCTATCACTAGAGATTTAGTTTAGCTGCTATGTTCAGGACCCTCCCTTATATAATGGCCTCCCGTATGCCTGAAAGTTCCTAAGGGATTTCTGTGTTCTTCACTGTTTGATGCTTTAGCTTAGTTGTAAAGGAGTCAAATTTCATCTGTTTCTTTTAGACCTGATAGGCAATTACAAGACATTGTTTTTAAGATGGTGCCATATTTGGAAGAAGGTAATCAGTCTTTTATTTTCCATTTCACTTTAGTTTAACCAAATTGCCCCTTACTAGCACAGTCTGTCATTTCAAGATTGTTGTTGTTGTTGTTGTTTTGTACGTGTGAACAACAATTGCCAACTAAATTTGTTTTCTTCAAGATGAAAGGTCAAGAATATGTGAATTTTATAAAAAGAGAGGGCTTGAAGTTCCAAAGCCAGGTTTGTATAAATTTAATCAACTACTGAGATTATTTTATGAATATTGTGTAGAACACAAATAAACAGGCCTTTTAATGGTCTAATGTTGAGACATTAAGATTGCACTTTTCTCTCTTTATCCCAAGTGGCAGTGCCAGCCATGGGTCCAGTAAAGCTGCCTCAGAGACATAAGAAAGATGCGCTGCCTCAGTCTATTTTTACAATTCCCTCAGAGCTGGATGTGTCTCTGATGTTGGAGTTTTTGGGGTCAGTAAGTTTTCCCGTTTTTGCAAATTTATCAGTAACATAAAGGCTTACTGATAAAAAAATGGCTTTCCTTTTTTGGCTGACATCACCTTCTTATCTTTCAACTCCTCCCCTTTATTCATTCGTCCACTGTAAAAAAAAATCCTTGTTGCACTTATATTTTTAATTCATTTCAACTTTCTTGACTAGTAAGGAGTTGCTATTTTAAAAATTGCTATACATCCTTTATTATAAAAAAGTAACATAAAAGTAAAATGAGTTTTGAAAGCTGTTTTATGTTTACTAGGGGGTGGGAATCACCAGAGGCTCCATGATACAATATTATCACGGTCCTTATGGCACAATACCATAATATTGCACTTTTAGATATTCTTCAGTATATTACTAGGGGGATTTTTATTGCTGCAAAATGGGATTATCAGGCAGGCAAACTGACCAACACTTTTATGAAAACCTGTCATAAATGTTGTATGCACCTTGCAAAATATTTGTATTATAGTTTAGTTTACCTTACTTAACCCTTATGCATCAATTTAAAGCATACTTGAGTTCAAAATAGACAAACATGTTCATGCAAACGCACAAGGGTTAAATGCACTGCTGTGCTACTATACTACAGGTATTTCGAACAATGCAAATTTAATGCGTAAAAAAAAATCGCTACTTGGTGTCTGTGTATTGACACAGTATCACCTTGAAAAATATCGCAATACTATATGCTGTATCCCCTCACCCCTAATGTTTACTACTTGCTAAATGCCAAGTAGTTCATGTGCACCACAAGATGGAGCCAATCCATCAAAAACCCATCAAAAGATTTTTCATAGGCGTTGTTCTGTTTTCTTGGTCGAGCTTGTTATGCAATGGTTAAATTGCAAATGCCCGTCTTTGTTTAATTTGTTATTATGCAAATAAGGGAAATGTGCTTTGTATTTGAATCCATTTCTTTTGCATATCTATGATTTACAGAGCTGAAGAAGGAGTTGCAAATTATAAGGTAATGTTTACATTTTGACAATATATTTTGAAATGTAACTTGACGACTTTGTTCCATTGCTACACACCTTTTATGCAAATAAGCAAATTGCATTTTTTGTTCTTGTAAAATAAATGGCTAAATGCTATTTTTTTTGTGTAATGTTTTTTGATAATATTTTCACTTTCAAGCCTCTAGAGAGGAAGTATGTGCGTGTGTCAGGGCAAGCTACTATCCGTCATGTGGAGCTCTTTATCCGGAGGAAGATGGAGCTGAGTCCAAATTGCAAGGTGAAGCACAGAAAAATTTTGTTTCTGCTTTTTTTATCACATCCACATTTTTTGATTCCTTGAATTTAAATCGCAAAACGCATGTCCAAAACAGACCATGTGTAAGGAAACAGTTAACAGGTTGTTTTTCATGTAACCGGAGGCATAAATCCTGGCTCAGATGGCCACCTCTGTCAGAGGTCTGACAGTGTCTGAGGATGTGTCTGGTGAACAAACCACCGCTGTGTCAGACGCTCAATAATTCAATCTGACAGGTCTGGTAAAGTAAGTCAGACGCTAATTAAACAGGGATGCTGAGTCATTAAGCGTTTTGCTTTTTTATTTGTTCATTGTATACGTTATATTATTTTAAGTTATACAATCTTTGCATTGCTGATGCCATGCTCTGCCAATTGAGATAGACTCTTAATCAATCTCAAGAAAGCCACTGCTCTTTCCAGTATAAGCCTTTACGAAAGGGCATTTAACAAAATAATGTTAATAGCTTCTTCGCTTTCTCTTTCAACGCTTCAGTGACTCTCCATCACACTTTACAGTCCTGCCACGTTGCCGTTTAATTAGTTCTCCCCTAATCCCAATTCTGGATAAGGATTGGAATCTTTAAAAAGGGCCATGGCTCAGTCAAGCATTAAAATAGCTGTCTGCAGTTGTTAATAGCAGTGGTTATGTCTGAAAAGAAAATCTCATGCTTTGATATTCGTATTTATGTTATTTAGCTTTACCAGTGCAGACTAAGACAATTGCCTCTGGTTTAAAATAGGCTTTTGCATTAAAGGTTGAGGTGGAGGTTGCATGTTGTATGGCTAAACGGATGTTGGATTACTGGCTTATGGTATTTACCTGGCACCTGATCACTTAGTCTTGATTAGCCAAAACGTATCTGGATACAGGGTTTGTGTGGTTTGTACCAGGACAACCTGTTTTACATAATAGACTCAAAAAATAACCTAATTATGTTGGGAATAGCCTATTTATGTTTGACTTGTGCTAGTAAGAAGGACCCATGGCACCCTAGAAACAGCATGCCATTGTACTAAATATCTCTCAGAACACCGCAGGTTACCACATAGTATAGTGGCAATGACTTTTGCATGGGCAATCATCACAGTTTTCTTTAAAAAATTGTAGAAGTTTAGTTGTTTACAGTTTCTGAATGTGCCAATGCTGTACTGTATACATGTATGGGAATGTATGTAATTGTGTATATATTTACAAGTCTTAATATTTGAGTTGTTTTGTAGTATTATAGTTAATTATTTTCTTTGGCAGGTTGATGTTGTATGTGGACAGCATCTCCTTGAGCAGTACCAGTCTTTGCGTGAAGTGTGTAACACTTTGGGGAAAAATTCCTTTAAGGTGGGTGCCCAACAGTGCAAATAACATTAGCTCTCTTTTTACCTTCACCTCCATAAGAGTACGACTCAGGATTTTTTCCATATAACTTTCATAGAACTGGTATATTACAGGACTTTTTTTTCTTTATTTTACTTTTAGAAATTGTAAAACGTACAGTGTAGAGATAAATGTATACGCAAGACAAAAACATTACCGATCTCAGGGAAATTAAGACCTAAGATTTAAAAATTGTCCAGTTATATCAGAGCTAATTTACACTGATCCGACGAACGGCAACAAACCAGCCAACGTTGTGTCAGTGTTTGTTGGCATTTGGCAAATATTGCATAAACCCTACAAATAGCTAGTTGTAACAGATATCCATTTAAGGCTATGTGCAGAGAAATCTAGCCTAGACTTGTGTTTATTCAGTAGCAGTGTGATATTTTAGAGAGACTCGGCTCGCCGTAGCCTGGTATAAACTGCTAATAAGTGTGAACTACAGGCGCCTTGTCTAGTTCCTGTCATCACACAGCATTACATTAGAGCCTCACCTGCTGCGTGATATGTGTAATGTCATCTGAAAATAGCATTTAGATGAAGGCTTGTTTAAAAAAAATGTTTGTGGTTGTTACCACCAATCTTCACTGCAGTTTCTTTTGTGTCAAGTATTTTGGTCTTTACAAAATTAAATTGGATATTTGTGTTTTTCTTTGTGAGAGAGACAAACCAGGTTCAGAACATGGTGTTTTGAAGAAATAAGAAATTGGCTATATGTACTTTAACATCATATAATTTTTTTATATTAAACAATAACCATATTTTTCGGTCTATAAGCCGCGTTTTTTTTCATAACTTGGCTGGTGCTGCATCTTACCGTCAGGTGCACCTTGAATTAATTTAGACATTTATGAGGCAAGAGACAACATGAGAGTGTCCGTATGCTGCTTCTGTATTTATGTAATTCAATGGATTCAGTAATGTGGAATGACGAGTATGCAAACTTCACGCTACTTGGCTTGTTTGGTTAATTTAGCCTATTCAACCTTCCAGGTAAGTTCTGTATGCTATATTTTATCGTTTAAATAACTGATAATATTACTTTAACGTACAGACATCTATTCAGCCTTCTGTTCTGTCTGCTATTGTTTAGTTAAAAAAATTGCCTTTGCAGATTAAATGTCTGTTCTTCGGCTTGGATTTTGTGAAATAGTTTTCTAAATAAATGCAACGTTATATCCACTGTGACTTATATGTTATTTTGTCTTAATGACACATTTTTGAATGATGCAGCTTATACTCTGGTGCGGCTTATAGTCCGGAAAGTACAGTAGTGTTAGTAGTATGAATCAATATCGAAATGACAGCAATCTTCCAGAATAAGACATTTATTATGTTTATTAAGAGTATCTTTGCTTTTTTAGGATGGGATGCTGGTTTTACATTTTGGACTTATGCTGCCAGCTCAGTGAACCTATAGAAAGACCAACTAATGTGAACTTCAGCCCATTGCGATTTCATTTCAAGAGCTAAAATGATCTTTAAAAAATTATATTCTATGCAAAAATTATGCCTTCCTTGTTCTATTTGTTAGAAAGATGCCAGCATTGTTTCAGCAAATGCACTGATAACTTAAACACTGTGAGGATTGATGAGTTATTTACACCAAACACTGTATAATAGCAAAATAATTAGTATTTTTTTGTAGTTTACACATCTGTTAATTTTCTGTTTTATACCTCTGTTATGTTGCGGAAACATAAGGAGGCGATTTTACACCTTTTATGTAGGAGTGCAGTTTTTTACAAGTTAGGGTAAAATACTTTATTATTCTAGATCAATTAACAGTGAATATATTAGTTAAATAAATACAATTAAATAAAAAGAAAAGGTATATTTTCTTTGTAAAATGCAGTGTGCCCACAGTGTCATAGCATTGCAAGTTAATAGTTTTCTCTAAGTGGTTAATTATTATTTCATTGTCTTCCTCCTCTTTCAACTGTGATTCGAGTGCTTTACTCTCTGTATTACTCAGGTTTTTGTTTTTGCTACAAAATCGTCTGAGAATAAAAAATACCTTTACAAAAGCTTCATTTATGGAGTCTTTTTCTACAGCAACATTATGAGTAAATGCAGGTCTGTGCGTGGGCAGATGTGTGTGCGCACACGCAACATAAATGGCACACCCATTTTTATTTAGAAATCTTTCCAGTTTTGAGAATTCCTTTGTAAATATACCCTACTTTATTAAACTCTGTCGTATTGAAAATGACTAGTCCATTGTAGGAGCTTCTTTGTTAACCATTATCACTAAATGCTTTAGAGAGAGGCTTGCTAAAAGAGTAAGAGGAGGGGTCGAGGCACATAAATCCGTGGGGACAGTCTAGACTAGAGACTGTTAAAAATGGTTTCCATGAGACCCGCATCCACTACAAATATTACATCAAATGAATGTACTTGTAGGGTCATAGTTTCAAATGTCTTCATTTATCAAAATATGAATTTGTTAAACTTGTAATTCATCTTGATCGCGATCACTGTATCAGTTTGAATTACCTTGACGTTTGCCGTCTTATCCATTTAGGCTTAATCTTATCTTAATTTTAGGACATAAGGAGCTTCTTTTGGTGATTTATAATGGGGATTTTAAAAGGGCATCTGTCATATTTTTTTAGTAAGGGGCAGTCATTTAGACTAACACAAAGCCATATTGAGGTTGAGGGAATAATCAATCAGACCTTTAAATTCTCTGTTGTGTGTGTGGAAAGAAACAGAATCCATTAGCATTCAAACAGAAGGTCACCTTTAGCATTAAAAACAACTAAATTCATTTCAGATATATATTTAGATATATGATATATATTAAACTTGGATATATGTACACTTGGATGTTCATCTTGGGTATTGCTTATAAAGACTTGAATAAACAACAATGGTCAAAGAAATGCATGTGAAGCATTATTCATCCTGATGGGCATATCGTAAAATCAAGAACCATTCAAACTACAGATTTGTGATACATTTTTATTAATGTTAAAGAGAGCCAAATATGGACAAATACGAAGAAACATGATACTTAAATTGCTGCTGTTGATGTGTTTAAGGCATACATGTGGTACAAGTTAATTATAATTAAGTTGTTTTGGTCCTCTATTTGAAATATGCAATAGTGCTACCCAACAATACATGATAATACAGTACATGTGAATTTATCTAAATTTATTAAATTGTTTCTACAAAAACTCTTAACTCCTCTCTCCATATTATTAAGGTTAATAGTCTTATAACATAATTTACAGTGCTAAAATCCATAATGCTACATTAATTAGGAGATATTTGAGGCAGTAATTCTGGAGTGTGATACCAACATTCTGTAGATATGATGTTTACAACCATCTCACAGTAAGAATATCTTAAAAGTGCTTTTAGCATAAACTACTAATGACAGTGTTTACTATGTCAAACATTCAGACATCACACAATGATTAAAATCGGTTTCTCACTAGAGAAAAACATATTAAACAAAACATTTTGTCAGATTTTAACTTTACTTAGATTTGGCATCAACATTATCACTCTTTTCTACCTTCTTAATAACAGCAGTTTCCTCAATGTTTTCATCCCGCTTGATGGCTGCCTTAGATTTGGGTTGTGCCTCTTCCTCTTCCTCTTTTTTGGGATTGCGAGTTGATGTAAAAGTGGAATGACTCTGATACCCATAACTAATGCTGGGTGTGCTGGGGAAAGTGACCCCAGAACTGAAGTGTGTTTCTTCACCCTCTAGTAGTTTCCTAAAAGGACATTGATAGTTAATTTTACTGTGACATTTTCATTCTTAAGCTTTTTTTATGGGTAACTAAAATAGTAACAATGAATAATTGCCTGTGTACTGTACCTGTATGCTGCAATTTCAATGTCTAACGCCATCTTGACATTCAGAAGATCCTGATACTCTCTGAGGTGATGTGCCATTTCACTTTTAGTATTTCTAAGCTCGAGGTCCAGCTGTCCAACTGTTTCCTGGTTAGGGTCAATGAAAACAAATATTATTTTAACACTATTGTGCAATGTCTATCATAAGATGGACAGACGTTGCTTTATAAAGTAATGTTGTACATTAAGTCTGTTTATTTGTTGGTTTGTTGCACTTTCATATTTACATGACCACCTCACAAGTTATATGGTACTAACTGTTTAGTAAAGTATCAATATTTTTGTTAATATAATATAAATTGTGTTTATTTCACTGGGTGACCATGACCTTGCAGAAGCCACCCTTGCAAAATCCTCTTTATCAGAAGACTCTTAAGTCGTATTAACCTCGTCCACATCACGCGCATTAGTTCAGCACCATGGACAGAGGCCGCCCAGAAACCATCGAGCTCATATAACTTATTAAAACATCATGAATTACATTTGTAAGTGTACATTATAATTATTAACATCCCAAGCCCCCAAAAATAAAATACAAACGCCTTAAGGACCCCTCAAGAACAATATATTATAATTATGTGCCTACCTGATATCCTGCGACCTCGGCATTGTGCGCATCCTCCATCTCACGGATCTGTCGTTCAAGCGATTCGTTTGTGCCTCGTAAGGTTTCAACCTCGATGGTTTTGGATTGCAGTTGTCTTCTGTAATCATTGATCTCCTCCCTCGCGGCTCTCATTGTCTCGTTGGTTTTACTGGCTTGCTCGTTTAGACTGGCAAACTTTGATTTGTACCATTCCTCGGCAGACTGCTGGTTCTTATATGCGATGGTTTCGTACTGGCCTCGGATCTCTTTCAGTGCCGAGGTGAGATCGGGCTTGGATAACTCCACTTCCACAGATATCTGGGCTGCTTGGATCATGCTCGTTAACTCTGTCACCTCTTCATCATGCACTTTCCTCAAAAAATTGATCTCGTCCAGAAGGGACTCGAGTTTTCTTTCCAGATCCACTCGTACCATGGTGGCATCATCTACATCCTTTTTGTATGCTCTGAGAGCCTGTTCAGCTTCTTCTCGTGCTCGAATCTCGTCCTCCAACTTGCCTCGGAGTTTTTGCATGTCTTCCTCTATGTTGTCTCGTTCAATGAGTATATGAGACTTCTCATTGTTCATTTCATCGAGCTGGGCGCGAAGATCTCGGATCTCTTGTTGATAGAGTTCAGACAGTCTAGACGGCTCGGTCTGCTTTTGGCGGAGGGTGATAAGTTCTGTCTCCAGGACTTTATTGTGCTGCTCCAGATTGCGCACTTTCTCAATAAACATAGCAAAACGGTCATTGAGACCCTGCAGTTGTTCCTTTTCATTAGTTCGAATGATTTTAAACTCGTTGTTTATGACAGACGCTTGCGAGAAATCCACGTTGTCGAAAGGGATCGGGGAAAAGGAAGATGACCGGCCCGATCTCTTGTAATACGCGGCGGGAGTTGTGCTGCTGCGGGAAACAGAGTGAGATCTAAAACCACTGGAAGACGCAGAACCCCGTGGAGAGGCATTGCTCAGTCTAGATGGGGAAGCCGTAAAACGAGGGGTTTCCCCAAAAATCCGTCTATAGGATGAGGACATGTACAGATCGGACCCGTAACTCATCTTGGTAACAACTGAAGGAGTCTAAAAATGGGTGTGATTCTCGTTATATACCCGGCGGACGCTTCCATTTAACAGCGTGTTATGTTCCCTCTTGTGGTGGCAATCAAAATTAAAGTATTATTTGTAACTTTAAAGCGCTTGTTTGTTTAGTTTATTTGTTTTCGGATCGATTTACAGTACATTTCACACAAAGATTTTCAGAATTTTTTGAAACGGCTATGTGTAGATGGAACTGTCCGGATTTGCCCAGTGCTGAAACAGTTAAATACAGGTCTATTTTTAACTTATGATCTAACCTCTTGTTTAAATTCTTTATGCTTTCTTTACAATGTAATCCGTGTTTATTCAGTCTCTCCATAATAAGCAAAACACACTTCACACTTCAAGCCATTTTATAATTTCACCTAAAATCTCTTTACTTGAAATCTCATCACTTTCTATGTTTTTAATTACTACCTGTATATTTTTAAATGTATATTTAGTAAATAATTTCATACATGAAATATACATATTCATATACATATGATATTACACACACACACACACACACACACACACACACACACAAAATTTGTGTTATTGTTTTATTTTTTTTTTCCCTAAAAATGTAGGCCTGCAAATAACTTCTGCACAATACTTATAAGCCATACATATGTATTTATTTAAGTTTGCCATTTAAAATGTGTACATCTGTACCTGCCTATATTAGCTTATTATACACACACACACACACACACACACACATTCATAATCGGTGTATTTATTAAAATTCCTAAAAACAGGGTTTATATATTTATACGTGATATTGACACACATTGTTTTTTTTTCTTTGTTTTTTTGCTAAAAATGTAGGCCTGCAAATAACTTCTGCACAACCTTTAACAAATATGAATACTTACAAGTCATACATATTTATTCATTTATTTATTTATGTTTGCTATTTAAAATGTGTACACTTGTACCTATGCCTATATTAGCTTAAATCAAATTTCATTTAACGTAATCATAACGTAGTTTACATTTACATATTTACATTTTACGTCTTTTAATATAAACAAATCTAAATTGCAAATTGTCAAATTACGATGAATATTAAATTGGTTAATAATCTAAAAACATAGTCAACAGTTGACAGCCAGTAGATGGCAATATTTCTCTTCTAATGCGATCCTTCTTTTAGAGTTTTGACGGATCATGATTTCTGCTTTATTCTGATCATTTATACTTCCGAAGTATTACAAGACTACAACAACAATACAATAATCTCAATCTAGTTAAAGTCACTATTAATAGAGTCTATCTGTAGCTGTTCTATGACCTTCACTTTTAGATTAATTTTATACTCTACTTGTATATTTGTATGACGTCATTTCCACAGGTTGTCAACGATGAAGCGCAAAATCGTAATTATTTTGTCTAAAAGAAGTGTAAAAAGAAAACGTTACCTATTACTTTGAATATTAAAATTATAAGTGATTTATGCACGTACGGTGGGTGAGCGCGCATGCGCAATACACAGATAGCGCAGCGCTGCAGTTGTTGATCACTGACGGAGGCGAGGTAAGTAGCCAGCTGAAACATACGTGTACTTACAGGGGGATAACGTGTTTCAATAACGGTGTGCTTTTACATAGTCGCAGGAGAATTGTGTATATCAGCATTATAATAACATTTGTAAAGCAGTTTCCCTCATTTAGCGCATTATTTTCCGGTTGTTTAAAAATTAAACGAATGTGAGTAACGTTAGCTGATGTGCTAAATGTACAGTCACGGAACTACCTGGTGAAAGATTTCCTCACAATTATTCTTTCATATTTTCATGAATCAACACAGTTGTCTAATATGTCAGATACATTTTTTTTTAAAGCTTTACGTTGAATATTGTTTTTTATTTGAACGAGACTGCAGTAAGGTGGTATGTGCGGCAGACTAGCCTATTATCGCTTCGACACCTATGCCTGTTATATATTTATAAACACTAAGTCAGCGAACACATTTCACAATAGTGTTTCGGGGTATCTTGCTGTTTGGTGTTTTTTGGTCGGTCTTTTATGGTTGTTTGTTTTCTTACAAACAGGAAATAAGTTACACTAACAAGCTGGTTAACTGGCTTGTTTAAAGAATTATACATTTCTTAAAATATATGTGTTAATGATGTTCCCAATATTTTTACAATTGGTTTGTGTGTCTCCTCTATTGTTGTTGTTATTGTTACATTTTGAATGGTATTTCTAGGGTTAGACTAGCTATTATTTAATAATTTACCATTTGATGGAAACTTCAAAGTTGCTAAACCAGTACTGGGTGTTCTCTTTAATTTTAATGATGCATTTGTTTCATTAAAAGACCCATAGTCACATTATGCATGTTGTACTGAGGGGTTTGTGTACATTTTCAGACTTAAAACGGTTAAAGATGACGACGTCTTGGAGTGACCGACTCCAGGATTATGCAGACCTTCCAGCCAACATGGATGGTTTATCGATGAAAAAGTACAGAAGAGATGTACATCACAGGTAATAATACATTTTATCAATATTTACTGCTTTGTGCATTTCTTTTAAATCAAATTCTGCTTAGCTTACCCGGTCTCTGTAAATTAAAAACAAGCCTTTGAATATTCATTACTAAGTTTGAATCCCTACATGAGGCCATGTCTCTTTTGTCATACTTTAATACAAATTTTGCAAAGCATTCTTGTTTTCTTTTTGTGTGTGTGTGTGTGTGTTGATGAATGCATCTGTGTTAACGCACATTTGTTCGTCAAACTCGCTCACCTCCCTGAAATTCTGTAGCACTGCATATAATGTAAGCCAGCTTGGTGCCATGTTAAAAGAATGAAGTGTTTTCCGACTGTGCTGACATATTGGATTTAACACTGCCTGTGTTTCTTAACCAGATCGGCTTTATTTTTTTTATGCAGTTTGACAGGTAAATCTGGCCAGTCAGCATTACTTTTTTATGAGACCAATACTTTCATGTAGAATATTTGACTTAGTAAACTTTGTGGGAGCCACAAAGGGAAATAATATTTTTTTTTAAATGAGGACCCGGGTAGTCATTTATAAGCGGACCAGTGCAGTTGTTTATGCAGTAGCATACGCTAGTCTGTATGTGCTGGTATAATATATAGTCCATGTATTCCTTTATTATAAAGCTTACCACAGGATCTGGCCCGTTGTCATCCTTCTATGAGGTATGCCAATGTTTTGTTGTTGACATGCATTGCTGACTTGCTGATCATTTGTTTTGTAGTTGATGTTTTTCCTCCCATGTAATCATGAACTGCACTAAAAATTCAAGTTGAAGCAAACTGTAAGATGACTTCTTCATTTCTTTTCCCTTTGAGTCCTGTCATCATGCTATTTAACACGTAATTTCCTCATAGTGTAGCAGCTCATTGGTTTTAGATTCAATAATGCAAATTCATGTTAAATGCTTTACTGGAAATGCACAACTGATAAACAATGCACTACTGTTTACTGAAATTAAGAGAAAATGTGTTGGTAAACAACTGACCATGGCACATTTTTAGGCAATAATAAATGTGTACTCAGTTGGCTTTTAACTTGTTTAGCCAGAGCTGCCCATAACAAAATATGTGTCTAATTCATAATAGTGTGATGGACCATAATATTTTTTATGAGGAGCGTTTGCATGCTTTTTTATTACCAATCATCAGGTAATTTCTGTCTTGTAAACTTGATTCAATTTGAAATCAATGAATATTACCTTGACATATTCTACACATCTCATGTTTTGCTGATGTTGGCTGAACTATGAATAGATATTATTTATCAAATGCATAGTTTCTTGAAGCAAAATGTAAGAGATGTGAGTTAATGCTTTTACAGGCACTTCTATGTCAGCGTTACTCATTAACTGTATTAATACAAACACAGCTCACAGATTGTACTGGAATGACAGTGTCTGATACGGTCTAAGTTTGATTTTATTGATTATATTATTTACGTCCACAGAGTTTTTGTCAATAGAAGTTTGGCAATGGAGAAGATAAAATGCTTTGGCTTTGATATGGACTACACTTTAGCAGTGTAAGATAAGTATCTGCATTTTGACTTCTTCCTGCATTGCTAGTTGTTTTAAATTTACACCATGAAGGCAGTTTTTAACACAAGAGTTGTGTTATTAATAGTTATAACACAACAGAAGTGAAACAACAATATACACAGACCTTGTATCGAGGAGCAGTTTATTAAAGGAATATAGTAACAACATGCCCACAGTGGTGTAATAGGTCTGTAAATAGCAGCCCTGTCTTTGGTTGGCTAAGGTCTGAAATGTGACTTCTTAAAGTGAACAACATGGAAGATGGTAGAACATTTCTAGCATCCATAACATTAAACATCATCTATTTGATTGGTCATCTTCCTGTTTATTGGCTTCTGTCCATAAACAAGTACTAAAGTTTACAGGAAAAGGTTTTAATTTCATATGGTTTGTCAGATGAGAGCCGCTTAGACTAATGTTAATATGCGCTGTATGTTCCTGTACTAAAAGTGCTAAGCTTTGCGAATGTCAGAAGAGAAATGCAGCTTATTCTTTTAGGGCCATAAAATGTGTTTAATACACACCTATTTTGACTGTAGGTTGAGATTGACTATTCTTAAAAGTGCCTGTGACAGCGTGCTGGACAGTATCTAAGAATAAATCTTTAGCTGGGTGTGAACCCTGTTGCTATATTGACAGATCCAGCAGTTTAAGATCTTAGAAGGTTGGTCACAGGGTTGACATTTCAGTTTTCTCTTTCAAGCTGAAATCCTTCTAGTTGCTGCTGGAAATAAATTTTCAGCTACACTAGACGACTGTAAACAATTCCTTGGTGCACTTACATTTTTAAGTTTAAACAACTTGAATTAATAAGTCATTTCAACTTTCTTGACTAGTGAGGAGTTAAAATAATGTAGTTTAATGGGTTTAAATTATTACAACTTTATAATTTATAGAAACTTCTAACTAGTCAAAAAAGTTTAAATGACTTATTTATTCAAGTTAAAATTAATTTAAGAGCAACAAGGTATTTTTACAGTGTAGATTAAACTAGAGAAAGACTAGATTAGACTAGAGACGGACTAGATTAGACTAGACCATAATGGACATCAATATAAAAGCTTTCACAATAAAATGCTAGTAAAAAAAGCAAAACACTAATTTCCTAACTTCAAATGCAAGGGTTAAAAACACTTTCAGCCAAGACCTAAAAACCTTGAAAGACGGGGCCTTTCGGATTTAAAGGGGATGATTGTTCCACAGTTTTGGAGCCAGTACTGTTATTTGTAGTAGCCTACATGCATTTAAATATAAATGAAAAGCCTTTCTGCCAACAGAACAACATTGTAAGTGTGCATAATGGGATTGTCACATGAATTGATATAGACAGTGAATGATGCTCGTAGAGTTACAGATTTTTAACTGAAAGTATTTGTGGATGCTTTGATCTAAAGTGTGTAATAGTACACCTCTCAACAGCATAATGAAGCAGGGTTGTAATCTGAGTAACTTTCCATGTCCTTTGTATCAGTTGAAGTTTTGACCTTTGATTGCCTCGACCACAAAGCCCTCAGCATGAACAGTTTAACAGCCGTAGGTTTTGGTGTATCTCATCTAGATAAAATCGACAGTACTTTAACCAGGTTTAACATACTCGTGTGTTCTATTTTTGACAAAAGACACCAAAACACAGTCAAATTATTGATTACTACTGAGTAGGACTGCACTTTTTTTTTTTGACATTGCAATATTTTGGCAGATGACTTGAATAGCTTTATTTGAAAATAATAAATTATTCGAAAACGATGACCTGCATTTACCTTGTGTTTTGTTGTACAGCTCTGGGATGGCAACTTGAAAAAATAGTGCTATGATTTCATCATTAAAGCCTGCATGTCAACAACTGTGTTAAAATAAAAATAATAGTAAATAAATCTATGTTTATTATTAGAACCCATGAATGAGAGTAAATTAGGTCACATCAGACAGAGTTCCTTGTGGAAAAAATGCAGTGGACTGATTTATATTTACCTTACTACATTGTGTATTCATGCAAAGTGACTACTGCGCATGCACATATTGCAATGTTATTGCTGAAATAATATATTGTGCAGCATTATATTTGATTGAAAAATTTTATTCTTTGACGGGCATAATCAACTAAGGCAGGGATTTCATCCATAGTTCATTAAAGAAAGTGGTAATAACATTAGAGGTAGACCGATTAATCGGTTTTACAGATTAATCGTTACCGATAGTTAAAAAAAACCATGTCGATAATTTTTTCGAGTGCGTCCGTTGCATTAGAAAAAACAGCAGGAACATAAGGTTGTCGTCAAGGCTGATTTTTTTATTATTACTATTAATTTACATTTGTTTATTTCCAGTTGGTTACTTTTATCCATGTTTTAAGTTAATACCGAGAGAAAGCAAACTTTATGCAGCTGTCGGCGACGTTAACATATCCAACTAAATAAAATCTGATTTCAGTTCTTTTTTATCATCACTGCAATACATGTTTTTAGATAATCATTAAATGTTAAAACAGAAGCAAATTAAGTACAATACTATGTTAACTAATTTAATTATGCAATTATCCTACATGTAATTATATAATTTTAGCAGTTAGGTGTTTTCATTGAAATACTTCTGAATGCATTATGAAAATGCATTTCTCAACCATACAGAATAAAGCATTAAACATCCCTGTGGCATAAAAATAATAGGTGGAATTATGGCTGTCGCGATTATGAAATTTGGTTGGCGGTTAATTGTCTCATAAATTGTGACGATTATGATGATTAATTGTCTGTTTTAGGGCTTTGACGGTTATGAGGAGTAATTGTCTGTTTTATTGGTTTGACATAGTCAGATACTGTGTCGTTTATACATGCGCTGCAGCTCCCCCTTGTGTTTTTTAGAGAGATGTGCAATCATTGCGGTGATCTGAAATCATCGCAATGAGGTCAAACAATCGAGATGAGACGTTAATTAATCATTGTGACAACCCTAATTGGAATTCACCTTGCAATTCTTAGAAGCAAGAGAAGTTTCTTTTTATTGGTTTCCTACTAATGCTAGCTCATTAGTACAATTACATTTAATTTCTTTTAATATCATTGCTATATTTAAACCAAATGTACACATTGTCCAAGCACATTCTGATCAACTTGTTTTTGTGTTCTCTTAATAGTGTACAAGTCTCCAGAATATGAATCACTTGGCTTTGATCTGACAGTGGAAAGACTGGTTTCTATTGGTTATCCACAAGAGCTGCTAAACTTTGTTTATGATCCTGCCTTTCCAACAAGGTGATTTCGAAATTTATTTTTCATTATTTATAGTGCCAGTTTCACTCTTCTTTTGTTCACACAAATTCTGTTCACCTTGCAGAGGCTTGGTGTTTGATACAATGTATGGCAATCTGCTGAAAGTAGATGCATACGGAAACATCCTTGTGTGCGCTCATGGTTTCAACTTCCTGCGTGGGTAAGGTCTTTTTATTCAAGAACGGTTGCTGCTTTGATAAGTGAGCTTTAGTAAAGACTTGACATATGTTTTTGTGTCTCTGCTAAAACTAAACAGCTTAATCTTTATTCCTTTGGCAATAAATATATCATAACAGCTTTCTATTTACCCATTTTGTTGAGACTAATTGAGTTGTTTCATAAATTACTGTGAAAAGGAACAAAATAATTTTTTATATTTATTTTATTTATAGTCCAGAGATAAGAGAGCTCTACCCAAACAAATTCATCCAGCGTGGAGATACAGATCGGTTCTACATCCTCAACACACTCTTCAACCTGCCAGGTAATACAAGCAGTCTTTATTACTAAACACATTGCAGAACATTTATTTACCAATCAATACCAGAATCATCTATATCATGTGTCTTGTTTTGTATTTTGTCAGAGACATACCTCTTTGCCTGCCTGGTTGACTTCTTTACTAGTTGTGCCAGATACACAAGGTTTGCTTTTATACTTTTAATTTGATTAATACTACAAAATCATAGTAGTTATACTGCACATACTGTATGTTTAAGTTTCACATCAAAAATCAAAGGCTTAATAATAAATGGTTGTTGTAACTTTGTTTTAATTAATAGGGTTTTTTCCACTGTTGGGGTGTGTTCTCACTTTTATTACATTTAAAATTTTAGGGTGGTTCCTAAACAGGGCTTATCCTAGTCCCAGATTAAAATGCATGTTTGTGCTGCCTTAATTTAAAAAAAAGCATGACATATCTTAACATATATCATTGCAATTGTTTTGTCTCAAGATGCCAACCAGTATTGTTCTGGTGTAAGGTATGTATATAAAAAAATACATAAATGTCCTAATATAACTAAGGGGGCGTGTACACCAAAGCGTTTAAACGTGGCTGAAAACGGCAGGCGGATGCCGACTGTAGGCGCTTGCCAGCTTTTTTCTACTGTTTTAATTAATACGTTTTTTTTCCACTGATGGGGTGTGTTCTCTCTTTTATTACATTTTAAATTTCATAAGGCGTTTTCCTAAACAGGGCGTATCCTAGTCCCAGATTAAAATGCATGTTTGTGCTGCCTTAATTTAAAAACGGCATGCATTGACATATCTTAACATAATATCAATTAAGCCACTGTTTTGTCTCAAGTAGGGTGACCACCTGCTAATAAGCCCAAGGGGGGACAAGGGGTATGTTTCTGAGGGACAATGTGGGACACTCCCTGGCCTCCCTGGGCAGACTTATTTATAGTGGTTTACCCATTTTTTGCACATACCACCCATAGATGTGTACATATCTATGCATACCACCTTACACTGCAAAAAATGATTTTCAAGAAAAAAAATTCATTGTATTTTTGTCTTGATTTCGGTAAAAATATCTAAAAATTCTTTAATTAGGATGCTTTTTCTTGATGAGCAAAATGACCCAAGAATATAAGTTTTTCGACCAAAAATATCAAATGTAAAATTTAATATAAATTATTTTGTGCATAAAACAAGAAAAAAATCTGCCAATGGGATAAGCAAAAAAACTTGAAAATTTTTCTTAAACAGCAAATTCAAGAAAAATTATTTGGCAGTTTTTTTGCTTGTTTTATGCACACAATCACTTAATTTTGATATTTTTGGGTCGTTTTTCTCATCAAGAAAAAGCATCTTAATTTAAGAATGTTTGGATATTTTTGCTGAAAAACAAGATAAAAATAACCTACTACGAATTTTTTTCTTGAAATCATTTTTTGCAGTGTACATGGCATATTAATAATGCCCTATTCCCCTAAACATGATGTATGCCCATGAATAGGCCAACCAATGTGTATTTTTCTCTAAATAAAGATTCATAATATTTTGAACATTCAATGAATTGACAGATGCACTTCCACTTACGATTTACTTTAGCTATTTAATTTATTTTTCATTATAATTTATTCACTTTAAATAAATTATAATATAAAATTATAGGATTAACACGAATTGTAGTTGCTCAACAACACTGGAACAACTCCAGAGGTTCACAGAACGAGAAGGGGTAGGAAGGATGGTGAACTTGCATGTTAGTAAAGTCAGGCGCAGGAAAAAACTGTTCAGTGTTCTGGGTACATCTTATGGACTTTCAGCCACAAATATTTATTTTCCCAGTCTTTCTTGTACCCACATAGATCTAATTGATGATGGCCTTGCAGAGTTTTTCAAATTGGAAAGCGCACATATAAAAGTTATGCACGTGCGTGGCTGCGTGCTCACTGTGCTGTCATGACAACAAAGAAAAAGTTGACAACAACCTAGTCAGTAGTTCAACTGAGGGGCAACAGTAACGTCCGAGTGGCGAGCGAGCCTGAACTATCAAGTAATGTTCATTTGGCTGCCTGGGGCTTTTTTTGAGCAAGCATTGATTATGCGTGACCGATCTCAATTTGCGGGACGCATGAATTGTGCTTCAAACGCTTTGCGCACACGCACTACGCGGGACGGGTGGTCACCCTAGTCTCAAGATGCCCACCAGTATTGTTCTTTTGTAAGGTAAATTTGTAAAACATACATAAAGGTCCTAATATAACTAAGGGGGCATGTACACCAAAGCGTTTAAACGTGGCTGAAAACGGCAGGCGGATGCCGACTGTAGGCGCTTGCCAGCTTTTTTAAGACGAGCGTTTTGGTTGCTATGATTCTTCTTTGTTTAGCAGTCATTGAACGATGCGCTGGTTGGTTGTTGTGATATTTGTCCCGACCCTCTGTGATTGGATAGCCGAGTGAGAAGTGACACCCAAAAGTTTAACATTTTTTAACTCTCGCTGAGCACGGTAAAACGGCTGCTATCAGCTCAGTCAAAACCCGCCAGCTGCTGCCATTTTTGAAAAGCACAGTGCTTCCATTGGAAACAATTGAAAACATACGCCGGCCACTCGGTGTGCATGCCCCCTAAGGTCCTAGACCTGGATTAATCTAAACCTTGTCTGGGACACTGCCCCTATAACAAATTTTAAAGAGCCTTTGATAAATCATCTGTTTTGTCCCAAAGATTCTTGTTCATTGACATAAATACACAAACACATTCAGTCATGAGTTTGTGTGATGCTGACATAATTTGTATTTTGCAGTTGTGAGACAGGCTTTAAAGATGGAGATCTTTTCATGTCCTACAAGAGCATGTTTCAAGATGTCAGGGATGCTGTGGACTGGGTCCATTTTAAGGTTAAATACTACTTTTAGGTGCCATTTCTATAAAAAAAAATTATCATTATGGTCTCAATATAAATGTAATGCTATGGAGATCTGCTATTCTGTGATATTTTAGGGGTCACTAAAAGAGAAAACTGTTGAAAACCTGGAGAAATATGTGGTGAAGGATGTAAGTCAACCAGATGATCACCTTCTGCATATATTCAAAATTCATTCTTTTTCAATAAGAAGTTATTTAAATAATAATTGTTTTGTTTGTCTATCGTTGGTGCTTTGTTCATCTAGGCCAAGTTGCCTTTGCTTCTAAGTCGAATGAATGAAGTTTCCAAAGTGTTCCTTGCTACCAACAGTGATTATAAATACACAGATGTAAGTTATTCTAGATGTGACAGCAGTCCTTTTAATTCAAATCAGATTTTGTTTTTGGTACACCTTCTTTAATATCAATTCCCCGTCTTTTCTTTTCCAGAAAATAATGACATACTTGTTTGATTTTCCACATGGTCCAAAAGTAAGTCAATTCAGTATATTTTAATTTTTAGGGTACACTTGCATGTACCATTGTGCTTCTATTTTGACTCAGACCCCCTATAAAAATGTCCAGTGAAAGGGGTCAGTATACATTCGACATATTTCTCTTACAAGTGTGGAAAACCTTAAACCAGGATACCGCTGTGTGTACTCCCTGAAGGTTAGTTCACCAGTTATGGTGTGTCTATATACCCATTGGGTACATAGTTGGACATTTTTTCATTATAAAGTGTGCTTTCAACAAATATTGAGTAAATTTTTATGAACAGAATGACAGGATTTGTCAGGGGCCATATGTGAACTAATTGCATTGCAGTTTTACAGCGTATGACAGTGATAGACCGAATCTATTATTTCTTTATTACAGGCGGGTATTCCTCATAGGCCCTGGCAGTCTTACTTTGACCTCATTGTGGTGGATGCAAGAAAGCCAGTGTTTTTCGGGGAGGGAACAGTCTTGAGACAGGTCGACACGGTAAGCTCTTAAAATGCAAATTTTTTCAATCGCTTTCTATTAGTCAGATTGAGTTTACTTATTGATTCACATTATGCATCTTATTTGTAGACCACTGGGAGGCTGAAGATCGGGACATATACAGGTCCCTTGCAGCATGGCATAGTGTATTCTGGTGGTAAGATAATATTCATGCTGTTTTTCTTTATACTAATGAAATGTTTTTAGTGAAAAGCACCTGATACGGTTTATCCTTTTCTTCTCAGGTTCATCAGACATAGTGTGTGACCTATTGGGAGCTAAAGGAAAGGACATTTTGTACATCGGTGACCACATTTTTGGAGACATCCTTAAGTCAAAGAAACGTCAGGGCTGGAGAACATTTCTGGTTATTCCTGAGCTGGCTGAGGAACTGCATGTGTGGACTGACAAAAGCAGTGAGTCTAAACATTTTGTGGGTCAATATTAAAAGGGAAGGCTTACTATTAAAGGATAAGTCAATTTTCTTTAAAAAAAAAAAATCCGGATAATTTACTCACCACCATGTCATCCGGGGTGTTGATGTCTTTCTTTGTTCAGTCGAGAAGAAATTATGTTTTTTGAGGAAAACATTCCAGAATTTTTCTCATTCTAATGGACTTTAATGGACCCCAAAACTTAACAGTTTTAATGAACTTTAAAATTGCAGTTTCAAAGGACTCTAAACGATCTCAAATGAGGCATAAGGGTCTTATCTAGCGAAACGATTGTCATTTTTGACAAGAAAAATATGCACTTTTAATCCACAACTTCTCGTCTATCTTCGGTCCTGTGATGCGCCAGTGCGACCTCACGTAATTGCGTAATGCCGTGGAAAGGTCACGTGTTACATATATGAAACGTACATTTGCAGACCATTTTAAACAATAAACTGACACAAATACATTAATTAGTATCATTTTAGTAGTAATTTTGCATACGTCCTCCGTGCCCTTTTGACGTGATGACGTATTGCGTGAGGTCACGCTGGCGCGTCACAGGACCGGAGATAGACGAGAAGTTGTGGTTTAAAAGTGCATATTTTGTTATTTTTCTTGTCAAAAATGACAATCGTTTCGCTAGATAAGACCCTTATGCCTCGTTTGAGATTGTTTAGAGTCCTTTGAAACTCTGTTGAAACTGCAATTTTAAACTGCAGTGAAACTGTTAAGTGTTGGGGTCCATTGAAGTCCATTAAAATGAGAAAAATCCTGGAATGCTTTTCTCAAAAAAACATAATTTCTTCTCGACTGAACAAAGAAAGAAATCAACATTTTGGATGACATGGTTGTGAGTAAATTATCTGGATTTTTTTTAAGAAAGTTGACTAATCCTTTAAATCCCATCTATGGAATGAAATTAGATAAGGACTGTAGTTCACCATGTTCTTTATTTTATAGCCTTGTTTGAAGAGCTGCAGAGTTTGGATATATTTCTGGCAGAGCTCTACAAGTAGGTATCACGTATCACGCACGTATAAGCACCCATAGGCATGCGCTTACATTCACAAAGAAGGACGCATAGCTAGCTGCAGCCGTTTGCCATGCAGATAATGCAGCGTGCATTCTCTACTATTTTTAAACATCTTTTTCCTCTCTCCTCTCCGCAGTTATTTATACTTTCTTTCGCCACCTTCAAATCTCATAAGCTTTGATTTATTGAGGATTATGTTAACTCGCAAACAAATAAATATTTTTTTCCACAGAGATTTGGACAGCAGCAGCAATGAAAGGCCTGATATCAGTTCTCTTCAGAAGAAAATTAAAGTACGTTTCTTGAAACAAAGAAAAGAACAAGTACCATTGTTTCTTTCATATTAATTTGTGGTGTGGTGTTTTCTCAGAAAGTGACTCATGACATGGACATGTGCTATGGAATGATGGGAAGCCTGTTTCGCAGTGGCTCCCGTCAGACTCTCTTTGCGTCTCAAGTAATGCGTTATGCTGACCTGTACGCTGCATCCTTCATCAATCTCCTCCATTATCCCTTCAGCTACCTGTTTAGAGCCGCCCACGTCCAGATGAGGTCAACAAAACACTACAGTTGTATTAAGCATGAAACTACTGTTTCACCGTAGTGTGTATTTATATACCATGATATAAATGCCTCTAAGCAACAGTATTATTAAACCTTTCAGCCGATCCAATTTCATGTAATAAACTCGAGCTACTGCATTGTGTCTTGTGGTTTATGTTTAGATGCCTCATGAGTCCACTGTGGAGCACACTCATGTGGACATTATTGACACGGAGTCGCCAATGGCGACACGCAACCGCCACTCAATTGACTTCAAAGACCGCGAGTGTAAGAGACACCAGCTGACCCGCTCAGTAAGCGAGATCAATCCACCACACCTCTTCCCTCAGACCCCAGAGGAGATCACCCACTGCCATGACGAAGATGATGAGGATGAAGAAGAAGAAGAGGAGGAGGAGGAAGAAGAAGAAGAATAAGCTGGCATTATTCGGGTTCTGTATCAATAAGTATGATCATAGCATTCACATTCAGATATAAGAGAGTATGTTTATTTCCTGCACTGTATATTCTAATTATTACTGTACCAAGTACTACATTTATAGGTGGAGTATGAAGCTAAACTGGGCATCTTGTTTTTAAATAAGGTATATGCAAAGCTCTTATTTTCCAAGCTTTTTTAATGCAAAAAAATACTTTGGTTTGGTTAACAGGTGTGAATTTACAGACTTTGTGTATAGTTACAACATACACAGACATTGCATGATATTGTGTGAACATAAAACGGTTACAAAGTCTGTCGCTGGTCTATTAAAGCTTGCGAAATAGCATGCTTACACTTATATAGTGGCTTCATGGATTATGTAGATTGCATTTAAACTTTTGGAGATGAGCCGTGTAGCATGCTGGGAAATATTACCTTAGTCATTTCACACCTACAATGGGAGCTCAAATCCATTTTTTGTCTGACTGCCTGTTAAAACACTGTAACGGAGTACTATCTGTTAGTATGCAAATAGTTCTCATGTTATTCAGTGATCCGTCCATACGTTGAAATAATGAAACGTTATGCATTGGTTAAGAAATGTTACAGGATTACTTCTGGTGGAAAAGATTCAACCTCATGTTTATATCGCTTGCTAAATCCTTGGAAGAAAAGCCAACACTGAAATATGACTTATGCACTCGCCATGGTCACTGTGTTGTATACCTTGAATCTAGATCATAGATTATTACTATTTTTATATCCAGTTAGTTCAACAAGATATTTTCAAAGTAATTTTGTTTGATGTTAGCATGAACATGGCATAGCATTTGGGTTTTGACAGAGATTTATGGATTAGGATATTGTATAATAAGATGCATTTGACCATGGACACAAAGCTTTGTGGGTGACAGTGGACCAAAAGGAGTCTTGTCCCTAAATCACACTCGGTCATAACACACTTCTTTGCCATTGTTCAAGTAGAACCTACAGGTACATACTGTCTCGTGGATCTGGACCCATGTTTGCTTTTGTTTCAAGGTTTTGTTGCGTAAAGGATTAAATTTGCTTTTTAAATGATACAGTACTCTTATTAGCACCAGCAGCGGTTTTGTCTTTTGTTGTTGTTGTTTTTTTAAGTCGAGTAAGGGATTTATTTTATAGTATTAGTTTACTGCTTACTTGCTTACTATGTTGCTTTGGAATTTCAGTACCATGTGAATAGAAACCTTTAACATGTTATTGAACAGTATTTTGAAGGATAAACAACTAGATTTATGGTTTACTTAAGTTAATTATAATTGCAAATATAATCTATAAAGAAATATAGAGAGAAGGGATTTATCCATAAACAAAGACTGTTTTAGAGTCTATAATTTTGATAAATTATTAAAGGCTGTATTGTGTGATTATAATATAGTTGAGGTTTTAAAATTACTTTATTTAACCCCCCCAAAAAAAGACCCTACTGTATATGTGGGTGTATTTGCTTTATGTCTAATTTGTTGATAATTTTGTTTGACATATTGGATTTGTTTGATTTTGTTTGTTGAAAACAGCAGTGCCCATCGAGGGATGTGAATCCGTTTTTATTTTTTACTGCATTTTCATCATGTTTTTGTGTTTTGGTGTTGTGCTTTACTGAAAAGAGTAAACCTTTTAGTATGTGACATTTAGATCGTATTGTAGTTTTAATGTAAAAATAAGACTGCCGTCTTATGTCACTTTAAATATTTTCATTTAAGGTGTTTAAAAGGTTTTTCATTTATAAAGTGTTAGATCTGTATGGTTTGCAACACACAACGTTGGTTTTTAGTGATGTTTCACATTTGAAATGTAAAAACAGTGTTTTAAATGAGAATAAAGGGCAAATCCCACAGTTTTGCAGCTCCCCCTGGTGGTTATTTAGCTTAAGCTGTCATCATTTACTCTCCCTTTTACAAACCTGTGGTATACAAAGGAAGATATTTTGAGGAATATTTGTAACTAAGCAGAGGCCCCATTGACTTCCATAGTATTATTTTCTCCTACTATGGAAGTCAATGGGGCCTCTGATAGGATTTGTTACAAACATTCTGATAAACGATGACAGAATTTTCATTTTTGTGTGCACTATCCCTTTAATTTTGCTCATACTTATGGAAAATTCTTAACTAGTATTAGATTCATCAGTTAGGCAGAATTAAATACTTGGCCAGCTTGGTATGGTCTGATATAAACATGTAGTATTAGTCTAGGGTTCCCACACCTTAGTTAACTTCAAATTCAAAGACCTTTCCAGGTCCAATACCTTCAAATTCAAGGACTAAATGTGGGGACACATTTCAAGTGAGAGCAAGGTTACATTGTGTTACCTTTTAGGATACACTGTTACAGTTCCCTTTCGAGGGAACTTGCGTTGCGTCACTGCGGTGACACTTTGGGGACGCCTCCAGGGGTAAGTGCATCTGAATGTGTATATCAAATTCAACCAATGTTGAGGCTTAACAAAGACAGGGTGATGCGGGAGCCAGGAAGTATATCGCTATCTGAAATATTGCCAAAGACGGCGTTACAGGGACGCAGGAAGTATGGCAAGGAAGACGCAGCGTCTCGTTCCCTGAACAACAGTTACATACCTAACCAGAGACGTTTTCATGTGTCAAACACAACTATGCAAAAAAAAAAAAAACATTTTGGTATGAATCAACATTCGCATACAGAAGATATGAGCATTTAAAGCGAACAGTTTAGCACGTGTGCTTATAAAGTCTAGAATTTTTATGAGATCATCCTACAATGCACAGGGAATAATATGGATTTTTTTTCCCCAGAAAAACTATAAAAAGATTCAAGCACTTTCAATGACCTGTATCTATGCATGTATATTTTCAAAAACTTCCCAGGACCTTGAATTTTTTCTCCAAATTCACATACTTTCAAGGACGTGGGAAGCCTGTTAGTCGTTTTCGTTACAAAACATAAAAAAAAAAAACAGTCAGCAATAAAGTTGTCAAACATAGTTTTTATTATAGCAATTTCCATTTGCATTATATATACATATATAATAGGTATATTTAAATCTGATATAGTATGTCTGGTTTATAGAATGTAAGCATACAATAGTACTCTCTGATTTATGACTGTACAGTATCTCTATACACATTCAAGATTGAAAATAGCAGCAGTGTATGATAGACTCAAACCGCATGTTAGAGCACCACATTTGTGAAGACGTTTCCTTTCTTCTAAGGCAGGCAATCCAACATGAAAATACTGTCCAAACTTTAGGACACCAGCGAACGTTTTAAAGGAAATGAAGGGTGCTCCTCATAACACAGTGCCAAAAGAACTGGAATAAAACATATGTAACATAAAAACAGGAATGCTGACAGATGCCTTTGTTAAAACGTTTACACCGAATGGATTCACATCCAAACATCTCAAGTCTATAACTCTGTGTAACGTTAATCTAAGACTTCACCTCTCAGCCTCTTTATTAAATTCTCTTTTATTATTTCATCCTGCGTGCACTACCTGTAAGCATATTAATTGTGGTCACGATTGTCCCTGCATAGCTGTATCACTATTGCACTGAGAGGTTGCTACATAACAGTTGAGACTTGAATGTCCTGATATCCAATAGGCTTATCATTTTGACAGAAGCATCTCAGTAGGTTCTGGAAAAAAGACCCTCGAAGCCACTAAGCCAAACGTTACCCGGCAGATTTAAAACATAAGCCAGAGAATCTTTCCCCTTTGTGTCGATAGTATAAATGTAAATTATTGTAATCAATTCAAAATAAATACATTAATGGTTAATTATTCTCCTTTTTACGTTTTATTTTACTCAAATGCAAGTACCACTTTTAAAAAACCCATGACGGAGTCCTACACAGATAGCTTTTTCTAAAAAATAAAATAAAATAGCAATGGAGTATAACGATAAGATAAAAGTTAATCGGGTAAGTTCCTGAAATGTTTAGGGCCTCCAGAAAGCTTTTCTTTAAGATGTTTCTTCGAGGTTCCACTATATATATATGCAGCTAATTTTATCTGATAAAAAAGGTAGTTGTGACATTTAAACAATTTTCTTTATACAAATTAAGAGTTATGTGATTACAACAAAAGCACTGGAAATCAAAACACTGTTAATAAAGAGTGGTCCAACATACATAAAAATGAAACCGGTCATGAGACCAGCAAACTCTTTTCACCTTAAAATAGGTGACACGCTGTACCTCAGGATTAAAGTAAAAAAATCTTTATATAGATGAAAAAGGCCCTCGTATGTAAACACGTTTGATTTCTTTGTACTGCGAATGCTGTACGTAGCATATCTTTACATGTATGAGATACACAACCCCCTGACATGGATAAACCAGGGCAGAAGAAATTGCCGAAATTGTTATTAAAAAAAATAACTGCACTATTTGGCACAATCCAGACAAACACTGCATCGTCTGCTTATGCATTTCGAGTCCAAACTGCTGCGGAGTTACCAAATTTGAAATAGCTTAGATTTGTTACTTCTAAAAGATCTGTTACGATCCACAGTGAACCACGACCTTATACTTGTTAAATGCCAAATGTCTTTGGTCATGAGGCCTCTCAGTTCCGGTCGTCCGATAAGCTAATACATATGCGAATTTGTCGGGCTTAGTGTTATTTCTTTCTACGCTAAATGTTTGCTAATGTTGGAAGTCTCTTCTGTGGCAGCATCGTCTCAGGCTTCCTGAGTCTAACTGTATAGGAAATGTGTGAAATAGAAGATGAGGGAGATCGCCGTGTCACCTGGGCCCTCAGGGGCCTCCATTTCTCCTTTGTTGACAAAGCAGAGAGTAACTCGGCACTGTCAAAAGGCACCATTATTTCTTTGACCTCTGGTGGAGGTGTGGCTCTTCTTCACCTTGTACCCCTCACAGCTCTCTCTCTGAACAGAAAGTGAAAGTGTGTACTTCAAGTGTGCCGTAGCCGTACTGTGGTCCCCGTACCTCCTGGGCGTGCGCCAAGAGTCACGGGCAGCCTGAGCGTGGTGTGTATGATCTTAATCAGTAGATGAGTAAGCAAAACGATATGGTCCCTGACTGATCCGCGGTCTACGAAATGTGTTAAGGTCATTAGTGCATGCATTGTGGGATATGCGGTCCTTCACATTGTATAGTCTTCGAGTGCGTTCCGATCCCATTTAGATGAGGACTCATCAGTGAAGCTGCCCGGTGTACAAAGGCCTCTCGCTCACTGCGCGGAAAGGAAGAGGTTAACAGACAGTGCGCAATCTCTCACCATCTCTCTCTCTCTCCCCCTCTTTTCTTGTCTCTCCCTCTGCGCAAGGGAGTTAAATAGCCCCGTCGTTGTGGGCGGTGTGGTTGGGTTTGTGTGAATTTGCGGAGCTCTGCTGTTGGATCAGAAGAGTGGCTGACTCATCTAGTGGTCCATCTTGATGCTCGGTGAAGGTCAACTCGATCTTGGTGAACTCGCTGTCTGTGGATTGAGGCGTCTTGTCCATACGTGATGCCATCAGGGCGTTCTGATATTGTTGCCGGGTCACCTGATAGATAGAGGGCATGAATGACATATACCAGAAGAGCTGACATCAGACAACATCTTAAAGGAAAACGACACAGTTCTTCAATATTTTACTATGTTTTTACCTCAACTTGGATGAATTAATACATACCCATTTTTTTTTCAATGCGTGCACTTAATCTTTGTACAGCGCGTCGTGAATGTGTTAGCATTTAGCTTAGCCCCATTCATTCCTTAGGATCCAAACAGGGATGAATTTAGAAGCTACAAAACACTTCCATGTTTTCTCTATTTAAAGACTGTTAGTTACACAAGTAATTATGGTGGCATGAAATAAAACACAATAACATCTCTCGCTCTTCCGCCATACAATATAGTTTTCATTTTTTATCTGCTTAAAAAAAAGAAAAAAAAAAAATCGCCATTTTTTATTTTGTGCCACCATACTTACTCGTGTAACTACTCATGTAACAGTCTTTAAATAGGAAAAACTTCTAAATTCATCCCTGTTTGGGTGATTCTCGCGAAATTAGACTTATGAGGTGTCATGAAACATTTTGATAAAAAGTAAATGCAAAGTAAGAGTATCAAAATAAGAAGCATACAGTTACAAACATCTCTTCATGTACTATTTTGCACATGATTTCAAATGACATCATACAAACCAATTTCGTTGTTTTTTCACATTTAAGGGGAAATTTTTCATTACCGCAATGTGTCCATGACTGGATTTGGGTTCTTTGACATGGAAATATTTATAATTAAAAAATCTAAAAAAAATAAAAAGCTTCAGTGCATGTTATACTATAAACATTAAACATTAAGTAAAGAAGCATGTGGTATTTGGTGATAATTGGTAAATGTACAGACAATAATAAGGAATATAAATGTGTCAAAGGAAAAATTTTCTCATCCTCCGCAACAATTTTCAATCATTGTTTAAGCCCTCAAGGAACTAACATTTTCAAAAAAACACTCAAGATGGCTATCAGGTAAGCAGTTCTTATTTTTTCTCTCCAGATAAAAGTAAAAATTTTGTTTGTCATAGTACCTAGAAAACTTTTTAGTTCTCATTACCGAAACATGAGTTTGTAAATGCATATATTTAATGTAATATCATGTTGCGGTAATGATAACTTTTTGAATGATAATCTAAAAAATTTTAATAATTTTATAGGAAATATTTTTTAAAACCTCTAAAAATAATGGTTATAGCAAGTTCAGACCTTAATCTTATATGTGCAAAAAAATTGGCTTCAAGGGCTTTTTAAAAATTCTGATGCTGGACATGGATTTCGTGAGAATCACCCATTTGGATCCTAAAGAAATGATGGGGCCAGGCCAAATGCCAACACATTCACGACGCGCCGCGCAAAAATCAACTGCACGCATTGAAAAAAGATAGGCATGTATCCACCCGTCCAAGTTGAGGCAAGAACATAGCAAAACGTTGAAAAACTGTGCCGTCTTCCCCTAAAAATTTATACTGAAAACGTTGAAAATTTAGCATTGCAGCACTACACATGGGTCTTTTTGCCTACTGTACTAAATGGAAAAACGTACAACTGAACTAAAAACACAACTTTAAGCACTTAATAAAGGATTAATCTCGGTTTCATTCAGACCTTGATGAAAAGCAGGTCAGAGGCGGCTCTCACGGAGTAGTCTGGCACATAGACCTGCAGGAAAGAGTTGAGCTGGTTGTTACTGCTGCCCAGTGTGGGAGTGATCGCCTCCATCCGGTCACTCCTGTTCAGGGAGTCCGAGTGGTTGAGTCCGAACGGTCGTGGAGGTGACTTATTTTCTGTGTAGTAAATAAAGGGTCAGTTGTCGGCTGCTGGTTCCGGTGTGATGTAAACAACCGTAAAGATGCTTGTCTGGGTTATTTATTTTACATGCCTCTTTTTGATGTTGTGGACATAAACGCTGTTTTCGTTTGTTTAGACACAAAATTTGAGATTTATTCATTTACAATACAAACTGTGAAGCAATTTAGCAGCAATTTGTTCAAACTTTAGCCGACAAAAGCATTAGTCCATGCTCACGTTAAACGGTGTAAGACATATATTTGGTCTTTAACACGCTTTCTCTAAACTTTCGTCATAAACACAGTGACATGACATAATTAGGATTAGGTGCATCTGCTTAATAACTGGCACGTAATGTGCAGCGAAGTGTTTTTAATCAAAATAAGATTAGGTTCTCTACTTCTTAAAGAAAAAAGTTCAAAGGGTGTCCGTGGGGAGGCAGTGCAACAGTCATTCCACTGGAATGTATATAATCCTGAGGTCAGATGTCTAACTGTGTGGATTTGATCAAATTTACATAGAAGACTTCAGCCTGAAAATGGGTTTTGACTGTGACCCTTTCTGTTTGTAAGGCAATATCTAAAAAGGGTCTTTTGTTAGTTGCAAAAAATTGTCCACCACTGGAATAAATGAATAAATAAACAATTTTATAATAATGTAGAGGCCTTTTGGTAACGCTTCATATTTTTCATTAAAAAGGCATTAATGAACATAATCATGTACATTTAAATCTAAATATGATTTCAAAGTTTTATCAAATTTCTAGCTATATGACTGGAGTGATTAATGATCTGTTAAGCATTATATAATGTTTAAGAGACTACATTAAAAGTTTGTATTTTTGTTTTCATGCTATGGGTTTTATGTTTACCTAATTATTATGTTGATTATTTTTTAATTATTTCTAACAGATAAAGAATATCACAATTTATAAAATCTGACAACATTTTGTGTTCATGATTAAAAATGAAAGCACCAGAGAGCAAAACAAGCACCCAGAAATCATCTACAATATATGAATATCCATGTAGCTTTACGCACAAATTGTGATTTTAATCAGTCGTGTCTTGGTTGCAATTCTTATTAGATCAGTGTTTCTTAATAAAAGGGCCGAGCCCACTAGGGGGCCTCAACAAACTTCCAAAGAGGCCTAAAGGTGACTTATTAAAATTAAGACTAAACAAGCATAAAACCGAGCTAAAACAACCAAAAACCAAAATGTTTCTTATTTCTGTAACAAATATACATTTTTTGGGTTATGGTAAGCTCTAGTGTATTTAATTTGCTAGAAATTGTGAGGCCTCCAAATATTGTTGTGGGCATAGGGGGGCCTTGAAGTGAAAAAGGTTGAGAACCCCTGTATTAGACAGTTCAATGATTTTGAAAGCACAGTAATGAGGATCATGTTTTACTCATACATGTGCCATTCAGATCGTCTAAAGATCACCAAGAAAAATTGTCAGGGGTTTAAAGGGACACTTCACTTTATTTGAAAATAGGCTCATTTTCAGTTCCCCTAGAGTTCAACATCTGATTTTTACCATTTTGGAATCCATTCAGCCGATCTCCGGTTCTGGCGCCACCACTCCTAGCACAGCTCAGCACAATCCACTGAATCAAACCAGACCATTAGCATCGCGCCAAAAAAATAACCAAAGAGTTTCTAAAGTTTTAAATAGGAAAAATAGACTCTCGTAGTTACATCGTGTACTAAGACAGATGGAAATTAAAATTTGCGATTTTCTAGGCAGATATGGCAAGGAAATATACTCTCATTTCGACGTAATAATAAAGGACTTTGCTGCCGTACCATGGCTGCAGGTGGCGCAATGATATTACACAGGGCCCGAAAATAGTCCCCTTGGTAACTATTAATAGCAGGAGAGTATTTTCGGGCACTGCGTATCATTTGGTATTTTTTTTATCAATGGTCGTTTTTTAGCGCAATGCTAATGGTCTAATCAGATTCAATGGATTATGCTAAGCTATGCTAAAAGTGGTGCCGCCTAACCCGGAGATCGGCTACATGAATATGGTAAAACTCAAGTGTTTATCACCAAGGGAGCTGGAAAATGGGCCCGTCCTCAAAAAAAGTGAAGTGTCCCTTTAATGAAAAGGTGGAAAAGGCAAAGAAAGACGTGCAGTACCTGGAGATCCTGCCAGAGATTCTGCCCTGCTCACAACAAAGGTTCGAGACAATGAGAGAGGAACTAGAGATCAAGAGGAATAGAGAAAGATAGAAAGAAATCATGAAGAGGAAATATGATTTACATAATCCATCAAGAATCATTTGCGTACTGTGATTGATTAAGAGTTAAAGAACATGTATTCTGCATGCCCAAAGTCATCTTATAATAAATCCATAGTGGAAAGTACATCATGCATGATTTGTTGGAAAGAGTCAAATATGAGATAGATGAGGTTATATCTCTTTTGGAAGAGAACGCCTTTCTCCCATTAGCACAGCACTTGGTACATTGAAATCTCAATTAAAATCAATTATTTTCAACAAGATCCATATGAGTGTGACGAAACATCGTTCAGACCTGGTGAGGAGGTTAGAGACAGAACTCCATAATATGAGAAAGCACCAGCTTCAAACTTCATTCCCTCCTTTCCAGCCTCGACCTCCACTTTCCCCTGTGGGCCAAGAGAGATGCTGCTATTTGAAAACCATTTCATGAATCATGTCATTAAGTTAGCATAGTTCTCTTCTAAAGCCTAGTAAGCTGCTCACAAATGCGGTTGCCTTCATAGACAGCAAGTTATTTATATATAGCTACAACTACGATTGCTGCGAGGCATTCTGGGATTGCATACTCCCCTTTGGCTACATTCGATGCTGCAAGATAAATACTTAGAAAACAATTTGAACTGTAAAGCTTGAATGTGTGACAAACGGGTTTAAACCAGAAAAAAAGCATTAATCTACTGCCTTTACATCACCAGTGCAACTTGATGCCCTCAAACGCAGTCTAGGCAGGCAGCTCCCTAGGTTTTGGTACAGAGCTTTCGATTTGCCCACTGACTGACTAACAAGCCTCAAAATTTTAAAGGAAAACACCACAGTTTTTCAGTATTTTACTATGTTCTTACCTCAACTTAGACGCACCAATACATATCCATCTTTTTTCAATGCGTGCACTCCATCCCTGTACAGTGCGCCGCGAAAGCGTCAGCATCTAGCCCAGCCCCATTCATTCCTCAGGATCCAAACAGACATGAATTTAAAAGCTACCAAACACTTCCATGTTTTCCATATTTAATGACTGTTACTTAGTTTGTAGCACTTCGACCTTGAGCGCAGTAATATTGACGGAAGTTTTAGTGAGAGTAGTCAGGAGTGATGTTACAGTGCGCCGAGGTCGAAGTGCTGAAAACTCTGCAAAATAGTTCTCATTTTTTATCTGCTTTTAAAAAAAATGTATATTTTGTGCCAACATACTTACTCGTGTAACTACTCATGTAATAGCCTTTAAATAGGGAAAAAATGGAAGTGTTTGGTGGCCTCCAAACTCATCCCCGTTTGGATCCCAAGGAACGAACTGGGCCAGACCAAATGCCAACACACCCACGACACGCTGTACAAAGATTAAGTGCACGCATTAAAAAAAGATAGGTATGTACCAATTTGTATAAGCCGAGGTAAAAACATAGCAAAATATTGAAAAACTGTGGTGTTTCCTTTAAGACTGCAGTCAGGGACATCACATTACATTCATAAGTCTGCCTGGCTTGTAAAAGTGACATCATCTGATCTCGCAATCGTTCAAAACACAGACTCATAATACAGCCGGTGAGGCTCAGACCTGCAGGATGAGGATGAAATAATCCACAGGCTTGCTACGGTGAAAGAGGTAGTGCTCTGACATTTTCTTGTTTTTATCATCGTACTTGAGCTCCTGGATGACGTTAGGATGTTTCAGCAGACGCAGGAGGATCTTCTCGGACATTTGAGCTGGACCAAACGACTCCACTTCTGGTGGGAAGAAAAAAGCTCTGAATGCATCCATAATGACAAAATTAGGAAAACACAGAGAGACACACAGTTACTGTACATGCCGGATATTTAGTACCAGTTGCCAAAAAGCGCAGCGTGGCCAGCAGAAGCTGTGGTGAGATTTTCACCCTCAACTCATTATCTGTGGGTTTGAAAGCTGAGAAGTCCTGTTTTCTTTCCCTGTGAAGAATCTTCTTTTTTGTCTTATTGTCAGCTTTCATTGGGAACAACAGGAGGACGGTATTAAACAATGATTTGATTGGAATATGTTAAAAACAGGTTAAAATGGTAGTTACTCACTGTATAAATCGGTCTCGTCTAAAATTTCAGATTTAATGATTTCTTCAATGACATCCTCTAGTGTGACGATGCCCAGGACTTCATAGAATGGATCTCCCTCCCCTTCATTATTCACTCGTTGAACAATGGCCAAATGAGATTTACCTGCAAAAGCAAAGAAAACGCAATGTTACACATACAGTTAGACTGAAATTTTGAGATTATGAGCGGGCCAAGATGTAATCTGCTGACATTTTTGTGATCAAATTTTGTTCTAACCGAGTATCAATATATGAAGAGCTCAGATACAAAACCTGTGAATGATTTCTTGTTCAATAGGGATTCTTAAAGGGATTCTTTAGTCAAATATCAAAATTACCCCATGATGTACTCACCCTCAAGCAATCTGAGATACTTATGTCCATCATCTTTCAGAAGAGCACATTTAGAGTTATTTAAAGGCTGGAATTATCTAAAAAACTTTTTTACAAATTTGTTTAAACTGTCTTTATATACCAATACATAAGTAAAATGTCTGAAAAAGAGTATAAAACTCGAGTGTCTGTAGACCTCTCATGACTGTTTTAAACACATCTCATTATTTCCATTTGGGACGAAACAAATGATTGGCTTGCGCGACTATCACTCTCTCGCGCGACCATGGCACCACCCCTGTTGCTATGGGATCTGCCCACACATGCACACACCCGATTGATTTCAACGTGCACGAGGCACTCTAGGAAGAGCAAAAGTACGGCAGAGAAAGTGCATTCAGAACTCGCAGTACCTGCATATCCAGTCAGCGAAGGCAAACAAGGCAAACAAAGGAATAAACGAAGAAATCAAACGAGAGTAAATATCGCGTGGCTTTTCCTCGAGTCGACGACGCGGTAGCGGTATTGTCTCCGGAGTGTAGTCCTCATCAGAGTCAACAATGCTTTCATCACGGAAACTCTTCCATGCAAAACACTGGCTTAATAGTGAGTACTAAAAGCCACCCTATTTGTTTAAATTCATACTGATAAAGTTAGGTGTATTATGTGATTGTGACATGATGTCACCGCGCTGCTCCCTCTCCACTCGTCTGAGGTAAACGCTTCTCAGCGCGTCGCACGTTCATGTGTTTTGGGGCATGGCTTTAGAAGAAACCCAGACGGGAGGGGGTGGAGTGAATGAAAAAATGAGCTGTGTTTAAAACTGTCGTGAGAGGTCTACAGACACTCGATTTTTATGCTCTCTTTTTCAGAGTACTTACATTTTACTTATGTATTGGTATATAAATACAGTTTAAACAAATTTGTAAAAAAGTTTTTTTTAGACATTTCCTGCCTATCCTGCCTTTAAGTGAATGTCTCTTCCAAAATATGAATATAGAAATCAGTGTTAGGCGATATGCCCCATTTGGAGATCTTCCTATTCCAGCCTGCAAGATCGCTGATACACGGTAGTATCAGGAGGCGGGGCAGTAGTTTACTCATTTATTTGTTCATTTTTTACTTATTTATGACCAGTCACTTGATTGGTGGACAAAAAGGAAAGAAAGGGCAACACTTTCATGACCGCAACCTTCTTAAAACTGATGCCATTAATCCATGTGCATCATTAATTCCAGGCGCTCTAAAATTTCCTGCGTGCCAGGTAGTGGGAACAACAAACTCACTGGTTTTAACAGTCTCTCTAGTGCAAGGAAACGTCAGGGCTGTGACTATTACAAATTCAGGTGCTAGGAGTCCACGCCACGCGCATTCAGGTCCGAGCAAAAGTCCAAGCTGTGTGCATTGAGTCCACATGTATGCGAGAAGGAATCTGAGCGAATTACAAGCTCTCTCAAGCAAAATAAAGCCCACAAACACTCTCATGCGAGGAAAAGCATGCATGTATGCGCATGTTAATGTGAAACTATGATGATAATTATAATAACTATCACCAACTATCGTCATAAAAGCCGTTATTAGCGATATGTCTGACGATTGTCGATACACGATACTATCATCTATCGGCACAACCCTAATTGAAATATCAATATTTTTCTTACGAAATCATTTCATTTACAAGCAGAAGACCTTAATTAACCTCTTGGATTCATGTGGATTACCTCTCTGAAGGATTAATGCACTTTTTGGGGTTTAAAGTCAAAAGTTATTCCTTCCTTGATTCCAGTTTTCCACCATTATAAAACTTGGAAGTGCAAGGACCTTTACTAAATACCTTGTGCACACTGTCAGTCCATATCCAATTTGACAGACTCACTGTCAAGATTGTGTATCACAACTGTTCAGATCCAATCTGTGCGCCATGTTCCGGATTATCTGCACGGTTTCTACGGCAATGACGTTGCGCTGACACGACAATCTGCTTCAACGTCTGGTGTTGTAGAAACTATAATCCCCAAAACATGGACTTTCCCAAACACCCATCATTTTGTCAGAAATGGACTGTACACTCTAAAAATGGCTGGGTTATTTTTGACCCATAATGGGTAACTATTAGACAGAACACATTCTGACCCAAAATGACCCAATGTTGGGTTGTTGTTATGCAACCATGGGGTCTAATAACCCTACAGTTTGGTTAAAACAACCTAGCATTGGGTAAATTTTAACCCAGTGATGGGTTCTGTCCGATATTTATCCATTATGGGTCAAAAATAACCCAGCCATTTTTAGAGTGAACCAAAGTTTGCGATGGGGTTGCGTGAAGTGACAGCATAACGCAACCAAAAAAACTACACAAATGGATTTCTGAAATGCGATTTAAAACTGATTTTAAACCACCTCTGGATCTAGCCTGAAACAAATAAAAAACAGATTTCATGCGGTTTTTGGTCATTCTAAATGTCATTGGATTCCAATCGGATATGCACCAAAATTTGGACTGACAGTGTGAACAAGGTCAAATGTGTTCGTCTGAAAGGTGATGGACATATGTATCTCAGATTGCTTGAGGGTGAGTACATCATTGGGAAATTTTGATATTTGGCTGAAGTATCGCTTTAATGCATTCTGCTTAAATTTTTTTATTTCTGAGTGGCCTGAGGGCAAGATTAAGGGGATTTGACAGTATTTGCTCAATGTATAGTACATGTCATTTTTGATAGAGGTGCCGTTTAGCACCTTTTGCATCTGAACTCTTGATATACAAACGGAACACTTTTTCCCCTAAATTACATTTCCAGGGTAACCAGACATCCCAGCACTATCTTCCAATAGTGCATAATTTGCTGATTATGTCTGGAAATCTATGGAATCTGTGAAAGGGACTTCTGGAAATGTGTTTAAATTAGTACTTCACTCTTCCTGGTATCTGAAAGCATAAAATCTCAAAAAATCTTTGTGGCAGGCCTGATTATGACGCATCTCTCTCTTAAGATTAAACCTAACATGGGTGTGCTTCTAAACCCTCTATGCCCATAAATGCACTAATAACTAGAATTTCAGTTTTGTTGACTTATGGAAAAAAATATGCCATGCATTCTTACTAAAGTCATCTTTCTGGAGTGATCTAAGAGAGAGTAAATTTGACAATTGCAACAAAAAAAGGTGTTAAAACAAAAGGCTCTTGTGGTCAGTCAAACAAACGTCCGACGCGTTTTCTAAGCAAATCTCTCATGCTTCCACATCTGTTTTCCCAGGACCTCCTCGTTAAGCCGCTTAAAAATTCTTGCCCAGCACTGTCAACCAAAACGTTAAAGAAAATTCTTTTCCTGTTTCTCAGCTAGTGATCATTTGAAAGGAATTTTCCGTAGCCAGGGCTAATATTAGATCCGAAATGAAGTTTCCATTCGACTTGGGCGATGCTCTCACCGGCATGACAGCGTAGTAATCCGTTATGTAGGGTGTCCGTGTAAACCTTTCTTTATAAATACAAGCAAACGCCAGATTAAACAGAGGATGATGTTTCCTTACAATTCTACAGGGCAGTTTTCCTTTAGTAGAGAGAGCGGAGTTAATGACTGACTGGTTTTATTTTATCCCATGCTCGGATGTTTAGGCCTGTGTCATGCCTGCTGGAATCACTAAGCACTATTACTCGCCTGAGGAAATATAGGTCTGTTTCCATTTAAAACTAGCATGTCAGACTTTTAAAACAGTGGGAAGCGAAGATTATTTTGCTAATAAAAATCTGTTTAACAGTTCAGAGTCTAAGCTGAGCTGGTTTGCTGTGCCAGCCCACATCTCTCACCCCCTGATTTATTACATCTTAAAGGAGTTTGAAACAGCTACTACTCAACACATGGAGTAAATAAAAGACAATACATGACTTGATCGGTTCACTCCAGTTACAGTCCTATATCCAAAGCATCTAAAGAAAAAGGACCATTGTTCGGACCTTCCAAGAAACACCCACACTGTGTCACAGCAAGTCTTCAACAGCAAATAAAAACAAACCACCGTCTACTTTTGGCCACTTTAAGAACTTAAATAAGTTTATACAAAAGCTTAATGTTATGTCATTCCACTTATGTGCTAAATTATTTCTAGTCACTACTTGTTGTAATTGACATACATATATAGATGTAGTCATTGGAGACACATAGGTAATAATTCACCCACAGTTCCCAAGGCATAAGAATTATAGCCTCTGATGACTGCAGATAAGACGTTTTAATATTTAAGACACTCTACGTGGATGTTTTATCATCGATCCTGAGAGAAAAAAAACACGCTTTCCAGAACAGCCTACATTAAACATCTGGAGTCAAGTGAACGGAACCAAGATGACTCTTAAATAAACACATGCTTTCTAGACAACACATTTCAGACACATTCGGTCCATTCCCACCTTATTTATGGAATTAGGTTTTTCCATAGATATTTTCCATAATGGAATATCCCTATAAATAGTCAGTGGGACCGTGGGTGGCACGTCTGTGATGCCTTACTGGAATATCTTACAAATGTTGCATGCACTTATCAAAACGACAGTCCTTTTTTTATCTACTCCTTTTTTTAACAATAAAATAACTGTTCCCAGGCCAGAGACTTGCAACAATCTTAATAATATTTCAGCTCGCGAAAGGGACATTTCTATGCAGTTAGCTGTAAATTCAAGCTGCTGGAACAAAATATGACTCATGGTGTCATAAACACTAAAAAAGGCCATAAACAGTTATATAAAACGCAAAAGGAAAATCAGCACCCATAATGTATAAAGTGTCCATGAAATGTGACCTCTCTTGTGAAATCCAGTCTAAAGTCTCATAAACTAATTAGGAGATCAAGAGCATTAAATGTTTGATTTCAATTATTGATTTCAGTCTTTGACATGACCGTACGAATGAAGTCAATATTAAAGATATCAAGGTTCCATTTTCACATAATGTTCTTTACATTATGTAGGATAATGTATAGTAGAAAACAGTAAATCACAAAAAAATGACTACAGCTTCACAGGCAGGGTCACAATTGCCTTGTTTTTGGTTGAGATTTTCTTATTTGAATACAGAGCATCTCCTCCAGCCTGAGCCTTCATCAGGGGGGAACAACCAGGAATGTAGGGCCTACTTAAATCCTTTATATTCAAGCATAGCCATGAAGCTTAGTAAAGAGAAAGGGCCCACTCATTAAAATTCAGTTGGTTTTGGTATACAATGAATACAATAAATTTTATAAAGTTAATGTCAAGACATAAAACTTCCTGACAGACTAAATGCTTCATGAAGTAATGCGTTCAGAAACTAGTCTAGACTTTAAAAACACTTTCATCACACACAATATATACACACCCCCAGGGAAATGTATTGTAGATACCAATCTACAATAAATGATATGTAATCTACAGAAAGAAAGATTTGTAGCTGAATGCTATCAAATAAAAGCAAAAAAATACTTTTTTTATAAATTGTGAAGTTAATCCGCTTCTGCTTACTTTTTAATAAATACACGGATATATAATTAAAAAAAAATAATAATTAACTAAAATCTTTTACTGTTAAGCTTTACTGATACAGCTTAGGTCTAACTGTGTATTTGTTTGGATGTGTGTGAAAGACCAAATGCTTGGGTACTGGAAAGTATGCATTCTTCAGATACATTATTTTAAGTATTGGTTTGACACTAACTGTAAACTTCACAAAATGCAAAATCTTAACCGTTTATCATCTTTCCAACACGATTCATCTTTAACTCTGCCAAACTCCTTGCTTTATCAACATAAACATCAATTAACCCTGTGAATTCCTGACCCTGCTTATAGGATTACACATACCAACCTCACAAACCTCACAACATTTTGAACGCAAATACCTCTCATTCCCAGCAAGAGTCGATTTTAAAGAGCAGAGGAGCCAAGGCTAAAAAGCAACAATGAGCTGTTTACATGAACATGAAATGGACAAATGAAGTAGATTGGAGTAAAAAAAAGTTGCAATGCTAGAATAAAATGAACTGTAGGCATCTGCACCAAGTGGGACCTGGAATTAGCATTTGTGTAAAACACACACACAGACCATTACAATGCAGCTAAATGGCCACTTGCCCTTTGACACATCAGGTGACAACCTGCTTTCCCCATAACAGCATATCACTACTTTTGTGTTGAGTAAACGTGCTTTAAAAGGTATGCCGAGTCTCAACAAAGACAGAGAAAAAAGGCTGATGTGGGTGATATAGAGTTTTTTTATACAGGAGATGTGTGGGTGTCCAACACTGTACTACACATACCTCAATTGTTGCCCAAATCTGTTTAAGTCCATTTCCTGTTGAGGCAGAATTTGTGGAATGTTGGGCCACGGTTCTACTGTGGTCCGCTTCCCAACAGGGTGACAACCGTGTTTAAAAACAGCACTGTCCAACACAGAAGTCTAATGAGGTGAATTAATGCAGAAGGTATACGCTAATGTCAGTCTTTAAATCAACTGACCACTAGTGATAATGAACAAATGGAGTTTAAATACACTCAGGCGTATCAAGTATCAAAGCAACTCATATTGCTGTTTGATATTACAGAAAGAACAGTAAATCACAGTCATTGCTTAGAGACGTCATGTTCACATTGCTCAGGGCAGTGAATGAAAACCGCAAGCCAGACGGACTAGTCCGTAGCCGAGCCTGCTGAAGGAATGACGAGCTATCGTAAAAAACAGCCTTGTGTACTGTATGTGATGTCATAAAATAAAAGCTTGGATTATATCCAAAACTGAATTTCCTCACTACACAGCTATAGGACTAGACAGGAGTGAATATGGTCCTTTTATGAACTCTGCTCCAACAATGTTAAAATGTCAGCATTTTATCATTGCAAAGAACATATCATCCCATCAACAGGTGCCACTGTTGAAATTAACATGTTAACTGTTATCTAACATCAAATCAACAATACTACTATGCTGAGCCTTGAAACCTAAACACTTGCATGAACTCTAACTTTGACCAACCCCGGTAAGTGACTCCCAGTATTAAAGGGACACTCTTCACTTTTTTTGAAAATATGCTCATTTTCCAGCTCCCCTAGAGTTAAACATTTGATTCTTACAGTTTTGGAATCCATTCAGCCGATCTTCATTCTGGTGCTTCCACTTTTATCATAGCTTAGCACAATCCATTGAATCCGATTAGATCATTAGCATCGCACTCAAAAATAACCAAAAAGTTTTAATATTTGTCCTATTTAAAACTTGACTCTTCTGTAGTTACATCGTGTACTAAGACCGACAGAAAATTAAAAGTTGCGATTTTTCTAGGCAGATATGGCTAGTAACTATACTCTCCTTGTGGCGTAATAATCAAGGACTTTGCTGCCGTAACATGGCTGCAGCAGGCGCAATGCTATTACGCAGCAGCCGAAAATAGTCCCTTTAGTGTCTTTCAATAGCAGGCGACTATTTTCAGGCACTGCGTAATATCATTGCGCCTCCTGCACCATGTTACGGCAGCAAAGTCCTTGATAACTACGCCATTGATTAGAAGTTATAAATGCAAAAATATCAAAACTCTTTGGTTATTTTTAAGCGCGATGCTAATGGTCTAATCAGATTCAATGGATTATGCTAAGCGATGCTAAAAGTGGTAGCGCCAGACCCAGAGATCGGCTGAATAGATTCCAAAATAGTAAAAATCAAATGTTTACCTCTATGGGAGCTGGAAAATGAGAATATTTTTTAAAAAAAGTTGAGTGTCCCTTTTAAAAGCAAGCTTTTCTTGGTGACAATTCATTATTAACTAAAACTCTACATTATATGACCTATATAAGAACATGGCCCAGTTTCACAGGCAAAGCTTAAGCCTAATCCCAGACTAAACTGAATGTTTGAGTTGTCCTAAATAGACTTAACTAATGTATCTTAAAATATATCAGTGCCATTGTTTTGTCTCAAAATGCACACCAGTAATGTTTTTCTAAGGCATCTTTATAAAGCCACGTATGTCCCAGTTGAACTAAGGCTTAATCTAAGTCCTGTCTATGAAACCAGGGTTGTTAGTCATACGGTTTTAAATTGTTAATAGTAAGAAATGTCATAGACCCCTTCAGGTCACCCAGTTGCCCTCAAACCCCTTGGTCTAAAAGATTTTAGATGGCTGACAGAAATAGCTTCGTACAATTAATTATTTTGTATTGTTGATCTTTAAAAATCTCTTTAAATTATAGATGTACCTTATAACTTTGATCATAAATGCATGGAAATATCCCAGGGTTTGGTGAAACACTTTTTTTGTGAAACACTGCATTCAGTTTTACCTTTCTTAAACTCCTCAAGCATGGCATCCAGCTTTGTATCATTGAAGACAAAATGCAGAGGGTGGCTGTAGAACTTAGTGATGGTTTTCAAAGGAGTGCAGTCATCTGGATCCACAAAGGCCAAGTCCTTGACAAACAACAGGTCAACAATATGACACTTCTCCCCCTCATATACCGGTATACGCGTGTAGCCACTCTCCATGATCTCAGACATGGTGTTGAAGTCCAGGATGGCATCACCGGCGATCATGAAGCAGTCTCGCAGGGGTGTCATGACATCTTCTACGGTTTTAGTCCTGAGCTCCAGAGCTCCCTGGATAATATTGAGTTCCTCCTTGACCAAATCATTATATGGATCTGTCACCCTGAGCATCTCCAAAAGTTTCTCCCTGTTGTACACCGTGCCTATCTCCTGACCCAGGACATGGTCCAGGAGTTTGCTGACGGGATAAGACGCAGGGAAAGTAAGGATCATGAAAAATTTCGTCAGGAATATCGTGTTGGCCCCAACAGCAAGGCCATGCCTGGAGCAAATAGCTTGTGGCACAATTTCCCCAAATATTACAATGCCTATAGTGGACACCACTACAGCAATCAGACCTGAGCCTGCGATGTCATCAAGCAGTATAGTCAAAGTGGTATTGACCAGGACATTTCCTAACAGTAAGGAGCAAAGAAGGTAGTTCCCTTGGCTTCTTACTGGCTCGATCTTCTTCGCGTAATTCTTCTCTTTCTCCGTGCCGCAGTTCTGGACTATCCGGAGCTCCATGGGATCCAGGGCCATCAGTCCCAGATTCAACCCGCTGAACATCCCAGACAAACATAAGAGCATCGCAATAAAAATCACCTGAAGCCAGAAAGGCAGCAGGAACTTTTTCTCCTCCACCACAAGAACTTTTGTGTCGTGCCCGTCGTGATAAACCCAGGTGCTTTCAGACCACGTGTCCTGTGCGCCAGGTAAGGCAGGTGCGTTTGTGGCGATGCACAAGAAATACAGTTTACTCTTCTCAGTTTTCCTCAACGGTTTCACTTCTAATTCAATAATCCCAGACGTCCTTCTGTTAACTTCCATGTTGGGAAGGATGATGATGTCGGAGGTTCGGATGCCACATGGACGAGGGGCAAGCGCGTCTCCTGGATTCTCCGCAGGTGCGCTGCTGTCGCGCTCGTGTTCCGTGAAAGCAATTTTGGACCACGTCTCGTTGTTAATGTTTTGCCCGTAGACCCTTAACCTGACGCGAGATCTCTCGCTCACGCGCAAATAACCTCTGTCCATAAAAGACACCTCGTCCGTGTCCTCGAGTCTGAGTCCGATGATGACGGTTTCATCCGGCGAGTCTTTGCCATGCGCGCAGCTAATCAAACAACCGCTGACAATTAAGAAAATAACAGTCAATGATCGAGCCCGGTTCAGCGCCGCCATATTAGAAGTGGGCACTGCGGTCCATTGCTCTGCCATGTTGACAATGGGCAGATTTTAGTGAATGAAGATGCCACAGTCAGAGGGAATTAGAGTCTGCCTTCATCCTGTCTATAGCCTGCCTGACATCAAGCGACACGGCCGGCATTACTCAGCGCGTATCGCTGCCTCTCTGCACCACGATGACACACCAGCACGCTCTATGTAAACTGCTGTTTGTACAGATGCCTCTTGACGGACTGTCATTTTGACCAATCGGATCGTGTATGCAAATTAGAGCGGGACTATCGAAGACCGTATCCAATGACGACGTGTGGAATGTCGGAGAGGGACGGGCTTAACGTGCATGAAAGCGGTAGTGGGTGTTTTTAAAGACCAATCGATGGTCAAAAAAATGGCTACCTAACAGGTGGGAGTGTTCACAAACGGCCAACAGTATGTCAGCAATAAAACTACTGACCAATACATTGCATTAACGTATTGAGGATTTGAGGCTTATTTCTGGCTTATTTTGTTTTAATTATGAAGGCTTAAATCAAAACTGCAATTGGAATGCACAACCAAAAAGCTATCTCGTTTTGGAATCAAAATTATATATATATAAATAAAAATGTGATTACTATTGAACCATGTTACAGTAAACATAGTTTAACAATAGTTTTTGTAGTAAACTCATCGTTATACACATGTAATTGATATGTCAAAAAAGTGTTTTTACAAAGTTATTACACTTTTGCTATAATTAAACAAATTACGTAAAACTATAAATGAATAAATATCAAAATATAAAGAAAATGTGATTTTTATTTCGATGGTAAAGTTTAGTTTGTAAACTCGTCTGATTCTCTAAAAAAACGCCTTCATTCATTATTATGTCAGTGCACGAAACGAACATCTACTGGCAATGTTCTGCTGTTTTTCTTTTTGTCCTGTAGAGGGAGCCAAAACCCAACCAATAACTACTGACAATCATTCTTTTTTTATTATATTTTTTATTAAACCATTAGTACATAGTTGACATAATAACAAATTATTTTCTCTGTACATATACGTGCATAAATATGTAATTGCAGCTATGCTTAACCTTGTCAATAGTTTCACACTGGAGTCTCTAATGCAATGTTTAGAATAACCCTGAAACTGGTCTTAGTAAACCTAAATTAATTAAACTAATAATCTTAGTGCATGTACTAAATGACCATTTTTATGTACAAACTGAAACTGCATCTATTTAAAGGATTTATCAAAATAATTCCCCCTCTTATTCTTATCTAATAATTTCCTCTTGCTGTGAATGTTCTAATAATCTAAAAAATAATGTCTAAAAAACATTATTGTTTTAAAAAACACAATCTTTTTCAATCCGCTTGCATGTTGCAAGAAATGGTATTATAAGAGACCTTGAACAGTGATAAGTTGAACTAAGGGAGGTACAGAACATTCTTTCCAGCTCAAGGTTTTTATTACTGACTCCCATGATCCTGTGAAAGTGAATTGGCAGTGCAAGACCATTTATCAACCATTTAAACTTGACTTAAACTTTAATTCTTTTGCCTTTATTACAACTTGAATCGCTGTATATGCACGTTGTGCATGAATAACTACGATGAAACAAGTGAGTTCAAAGCTTATGCTTAAATTTTACTTTCAAAAAATACATGCATACACATCTTGCAAACATAGTGAATCAAGACTTTGTCGTGGAATCCTTGAGTTATGCTCAAGGCCGACTCTAGGACATCCATCTGCTTGCCCTTGCAGAGGAGCTGCTGATATTGCATGTGGGATAAACTTTACTACGTACCCCCACATTGAACTTTCAACAAAGGATGTTTCTTCCTGTTTGCCTTACTTGTGCACATACTTTTAATAAAGCTCCATTAAACTTAAACCAAAGTATTGGTAATTTTGTATACAATTATAAATTATACATTTAAGTAAATATGAAACAATGCAACAATTAAACAACAAATTAATAGATAATATCAAAACACAATTTGTAAATAGTGAATTAAGAACCTTCTTTTCGGCAAGTCCTAAAAAAATCAAAAGCAAATGGTCCTACACATTCCAATCCAGCATAAAGAGACATAACATGTTTTGTCAATGTATTATCATTACAAAAAGACAAATATGAAAACAGAAAAAAAATTCCCTCCAGAAAAGCCTTCACTTGAAGGTCTGCAGACATTTTACAAGGGCCACCCAGCAGCAAAATATAGAGCAAAGGGGAATACTGACATGTGGATATTTTAACAGAGCAATCTGCTATACAGTATAAATCATCATCTGCCGTTTTAATAAGTTAAGCAGTGTGTGCTACATAATGTTTGATCTGTCAATGAGATGAAATATAAAAAAATGGAAACTATGTCCATGGTGTGATCATAGAAGAGCTTAAGATCACAGCCCCATTATTTCATTAAATGTCTCAGCTGGTCCTGCAGGTTTTTTGAGTGTTCCACACTGTGAAGAATACAAAGAGAAGACAAATAAATGTTTTGTAAAATCAAATAAAGAGGTGTATAAACACATTATCACATAAATCATGTCATTACTGAAATTATGTAAACATTATGACTTACTTCTTTTGAATAGCCTCTTGCCTAAAGTTAAAAGGCAAATAATAAAATACAGTGTTATTTACAAATGAAGGGTCCACAATAATGTCTACACATGTAAACAACCAGTCACAAATGTTTAGACATTTATGCATAGTTCCTTCACATTTTAAAATAATGATAGTCATCAAACTTTGAATTAGCACAAACTGGAATTACAAACAGTAGTAACAGAAAATGTGCTTTGCATAAAAAACATATAAAAACCGTAAATAGCTGTATTGTATATACAGTATTGAAGGAATTCCCATAAAAATGCACTTGCATTTTCCTTCACTATTATTTTCTATACATTTTTTAAACTATTATATACTAATATTTTTATTAATAGTGCTTCTGTATACCTCAGTGGTAGAACATTACAATAGCAGTGCAAAAGGTCAGGGGTTCAAACCCTGTAAACACACATACTGATAAAAATGTATACCTTATAAAGCACTAAAGTCGCTTGAAGCGTCTGCCAAATGCATAAATTAAATTAAATAATATTACTATACTACTTTGCAAATAACAAGCAATTAATTTGATTTAGATTACAGCAATCATTAAAGGGGACATTTCACAAGACTTTTTAAGATGTCAAAAAAATCTTTGGTGTCCCCAGAGTGCGTATGTGAAGTTTTAGCTCAAAATACCATATAGATAATTATAATATGTTAAATTTGCCACTTTGTAGGTGTGAGCAAAAATGTGCTGTTTTTGGGTGTGTCCTTTTAAATGCAAATTAGCTGATGAGTGCTGTGGTTAGTGCAGATAAATGGAAAGTATTATCCCCTTTTGACATCACAGGGGGAGCCAAATATCAATTACCTATTTTTCCAAAACTAAGTTCATGGGTTGATCTTTTTCACATTTTCTATGTTGATAGAAACACTGGGGACCCAATTATAGCACTTAAACATGGAAAAAGTCAGATTTTCTTGATATGTCCCCTTTAATATATATCCAAGTACACAACTTACTGAAGTTGTGTAATAGACGTTGATACAGATAAATACTTACTGATATTGCAAGTGGGTCGTTATGATAGACATTTTCCGTAGACTCTGTAAGTATAAAACACTTTAAGACATTTTTGTATAATGCAAATATAATGCATGTTAGTAATAGTAATATTACAATACGTTACAATACATCAGTCACTTACATCTTCAGAGTGCAGAATGGCATCTTCTTGAATGACCATGTTTCTCGCTGCCTGGCTGAGTAACTGTAGAAATGGGATATATAAACATTATATGAAATAAATGCATTCATATTAGATCTCACTATCTAAAGATCCGATACGGATCAGCACCTGGGTTTGTTACTAGAAATAACAGCTAGCAAGGTTGCTATATCACCCTTGCAGTCTGGATAATAATAGCGTATTTAATAGTGTGTTAAATATTTACTTCTTGGCTGCGGGATCCTTTTAACACTTGGCGGGTTAAAGCAATCACATCTCCACTACAAGAACTGACTTTATCAGACAATAAACCTTTAACAGATTGCCCGAAACGAGGTTGTGTTTCGGTGGAAGCCATCACTGTTTACTACGGAAACTCGCGAGAGACAAATTAAAAGCGTGAGCCTGAGCGGTTGACCTTGAAAAACAAATTAAAAGCACAGATCAGAGGAATCTGAAACTACTGATTTTGGAAAATCAACAAAATACAACATGCAGTTTTTGGTGATTTTTTATTCATTAATAAATTTTAGGCAATTTCACAGATTTATGAATACAGGTTACTTTACAAAAAATGTTTATTGTATATTTTGGATTATTTTTATGTTCTTTAATTTTATGAAACCCATTAAAGTGAGTATTTTAAGAAGAAAAGAAAGATCAAATTGCTCACACATGAATTTATGCATGTTTAAATGTGGGGCACCAATTAGGAGCTTTGTTGAAAAACGCCCTGATGACACTTAGTTGAAGCCAAACTATTTCAGGGTCAAGGAGCTGGCATTGAAGAATTCACATAAAATCTCCCGCTGACTTGCTCATACAGCTCATACTGTTTGTTAAGCTGGTGGACACTTGCTTGAATATATTTGACAATGTCAGAGCACCACATCATGCCATGGTTCATTTGTTCATGTCTGTTTTCTGCAGTAACTTTGGCAGTACTGTATCTAAAAAGAAAAATGAATGGATTTCTGCCAGGCAACAGATTCGCTCCAAGCCTTCCCTCGCTGCCTATCATTGGAAGTATTCTTAGTCTCAAGAGTGACGTTGCTCCACACATCCACTTTCAGCAGCTTCAGAAGAAATATGGAAATCTTTATTCTCTCATGATGGGTTCCCATAAAGTTCTTATTGTGAACAACCATCATCATGCAAAAGAGGTCCTGATCAAAAAAGGAAAAATATTTTCAGGAAGGCCAAGAACTGTAAGTAAACTGTATCGCTTATTTAAATTTCACTACTTTGTAGGCTAAATGAAACTTTGCATGATTTTCTTTAAGGTTACAACAGACTTGTTAACTCGAGGTGGAAAAGATATTGCATTTGCCGACTACAGTTCCACATGGAAGTTCCATCGGAAGATGGTGCATGGGGCTCTCTGCATGTTTGGCGAGGGATCAGTTTCTATTGAGAAGATAAGTGAGTATTACTGTTCCTAAAAGTATACACTGTTTATCCACACATACACACACTTGGAGATTGGGGATTTACAAACTAATTTCAACCTGAAAAGCAAACACATTCTGACCATATTAACATAATCAGATTTTCTTGTTTCCAGATCAACACAGCAACTTAAACAAGTTTTAAGGATCATTTGTAGATCATGCTGGGATAACATCATCAGATTTTAGAACAACTTGTGGAGTAAATTGCATATCATGTGCCTGCTGAGGCTTTTAAAAGCATCAAATATTGCATCAAAAGCATCAAATTTAAAAACATCAAATATTGGGAAGGACAATTTTCCCATTTCTTATTATTGTGGGCGACATGTCCTTCTCAATGACTATTGTAGTTACGTTCCTGTGATGTCTTTAAAGCAAAAGGGGCAATATTAATACATTCTAATATTCATGTTAATTTCCCAACTTTTCACTCAAATTATGCTAATCTTCAATTCCACCTTATTCTTGTTTTCCAATTACAGTTTGCAGAGAGGCGAGCTCCATGTGTCAAATTCTGACTAAGACTCAGAACAGTGCAGTGGATCTGGCACCAGAGCTGACACGTGCCGTCACAAATGTGGTTTGTGCCCTGTGTTTCAGCTCCTCATATAATCGTGGGGATGCTGAGTTTGAGTCTATGCTCCAGTACAGCCAGGGAATCGTAGATACGGTTGCTAAAGACAGCTTGGTGGATATTTTCCCATGGCTGCAGGTGGGCTTTTAAATCAAAATGTGTCGTTGGAAACATTAGAATTATGACTCTTCTTACCTATTTATTTTTAAATAAATACATATTCATTTTTTGTCTTAAGAATATTCAAAAGAATAACAATTTATTTTTTCCAAGATGTTCCCTAATAAAGACCTCAGAATCTTAAGACAATGCGTTTCCATCAGAGACAAACTGCTTAAAAGAAAATACGAGGAGCACAAGGTAAATTTCAAAATTGACTTTAACACAATGCACATTTTGTAAGTAAAAAATAAAATGCAAGTAATGTATCAACAATTCCTTCTCAAAAACCTTTGTCTCCCTCTACAGTTGAATTACAGTGATAACATCCAACGCGACCTGATGGATGCGCTGTTGAGGGCCAAGCGCAGTTCTGAGAATAACAACACTCATGATGTTAGTTTGACTGAAGATCACATTTTAATGACTGTGGGGGACATTTTTGGGGCAGGGGTGGAAACCACTACCACTGTCCTGAAATGGTCAATAGCATACCTAGTCCATAATCCACAGGTAAATAAAACTGCATCCACTTGACCGCATTTAATAAATTAACATCTTATTTTTTAAACTTTAATGTTATTGAAACATTAAACCCCAGGTTCAGAAAAAGATTCAGGAGGAGCTAGACGCTAAGATTGGAAAAGACAGACACCCTCAGCTCTGTGACAGAGGAAATTTGCCTTATCTCGAGGCCACTATAAGAGAAGTGCTAAGAATCCGACCCGTTTCCCCGCTCCTGATCCCTCACGTGGCACTCCAGGACTCCAGGTAGTGGACCTCACGGTTATCTAGCAGTTACTAAACTGATTTAAGACATACCGAACAGTAATGGCATGACTCATTCTCTTTACAGTGTGGGGGAGTACACTGTGCAGAAAGGGACACGAGTCATTATTAACCTGTGGTCTATACATCACGACGAGAAAGAGTGGAAAAATCCGGAGCTGTTCGACCCAGGTAAGAATCTTCAGCAGTAACATCATTAGCGCTGCGCCGATCGATCGGTGACATCACAGAATCGCGAGAGCGAGTCGAAAGCGTTACTATGATGTCATTGCCCTCAAGGGCGCCGCCATATTAGGTAGGGCAAAATTGTGCTATAAATGCAAAATTAAACAGGAGAGCCGCGTATTTTTATTTTATTAAAACCACAGTAACGATTACATTTATCAACTGATTTTATTGAATAACCATCAACGTGGAGCAAAAAAAAAAAATTTATTTTTCAGTTACTTTTCGATACTCTTAGATATAATGTATTGAACATGAATGTTTTTGTACTCCACGTTAATTCAAACCCCTAGAAAAATGTAAACATTATTGTTCTATTAATACAGAAAAAACGCAGATCTCTGTTTATTTAGGTTTTTAGTACAGTCTTGACCTCCTCGATATGACGGTGCTGTTGGTATTTCACCAACGGGCTACCTCACTATGTATACATGTTCGTTGAATAATGAAACAGATAGTATGCTAACACAAGGCTTTGTCTTATCTTATAGAAAGATTTTTGAATGAGCAGGGCGATGGTTTGCGATGTCCATCAGCAAGCTACCTGCCTTTCGGCGCAGGAGTGCGCGTTTGTCTGGGCGAAGCTCTGGCAAAGATGGAACTCTTTCTCTTTTTGGCATGGATTTTGCAGAGGTTTAGTCTGGAGATGCCCACTAGCCAGCCCCTGCCTGATCTCCAGGGCAAGTTTGGAGTCGTTCTTCAACCCATGAAATTCAAGGTCATTGCTAAACTTAGAAAGGACTGGGAAAATCTTCCACAGACAGAGAAGTGCTAAGCAAATTTGTTTGTGTGTTTTCTGCTCCTGTTTTTATTTATGAGACATTTGTAAATATTTTTTTATTGAGCCGGCGGTCAAAAGAAAATAAATCTGCTGTATCACAAATTAAACCCAGGTAGAATGAATTTCTTGGGACAAATGTGACTTCCTCTTCAACATAATAAAAATAAAAAATTTCCAGTCATTTTGAATGCTGAATTAGGGCTGCCATGGTTATGAAATTTGGCTGGCGGTTAATTGTCTAATAAATTGTGACTGTTATGACGATTAATTGCCTGTTTTAATGCTTTGACGATTATGACAATTAATTGCCCGTTTTATTGCTTTGACATTTAATTCTCAAAATGTTTTGTTTATGATTTTTTTTCACACATTGTTGTGATCATTTAAATGAAATCTTTTGCAAGGTTTACCTGGCAGTAAATATTAATACACATATTTAAAAGTAATTATTTAATGACAATATATTTCAAAAATGGAAAATTCCTGTTAAGAAATAAACACAATAAAGTGTCTGAAATGTAAAAGTGTCTAAAATTGAATTTTTATTTTCAGTTATTATTCAATTCAATCAAAATAAACTATACAAGAACAGGCCTTAAAAAGTAGCCAATCCTACTAAGGTCATATTAGTACTGGTCCACTTGCCTGTAGTGGCTGCAAAACAAAAAATTCCTGCAGCTCCCCCTTTTGTTTTTAGAGAGATGTGCAATCATTGCGGTGATCTGAAATCATCGCAATGAGGTCGAACAATTGCAATGAGACGATTATTTAATCATTGTGACAGTCCTAAGCTGAATCAGTCAAAGAACTCATGTATTGACTTAAAAATATTATTTTATTAATATTGAACATTCTTTGATAATCAATCATTTTGGTTGAGTCTTTACAAAATGCAGAAAATAGTTTAATATATATATAAAAAGAAAGTGACTACAGATACAAAATGAAAATGTAGTACCAGGCTTAAAATCAAAGCTTAAGAAAAACAAAATCAATTGGCTTGCGAAGCCTTCGTCACCTTCAAACACACAATCTCACCGCATCAGTGTCAAAACAGTGCAATGATAACTTTATCAGGTACAACAGTCAACCAAAACTCATTAACAGCGAGCTAACCAACATTGCGATATCCACCTTTAAACAACATTGGTCTCTCAAACAGCAAAGGACAAAAGAGAACAATCAGGATTAGAGATAGAGAATGAACTGCATAAGCTCCTTGCTGTGACAGATCACTTCTGTAACTGACCTTATTTAATAGCTTCAATCTTTGGCCAAATAAAATATGTATTTTTATATATGTATCTATGATGTAATAACTGGTCCAAAACACTCAAGATTCACACTCTTTACTGTATATTAGAGTTAGTCTGACAATACTGCTACATACATTTTCCAAAGGCACCAAGTCAGTTTTGTAATCCGCCTCCAAAACCAGTTTTTCCAGCCAAAGCAGTACAAACCTAAATTAACTGCTGCATCATGAAACCTTACCGCTAATCCGAACCAAAAGGTCAAATAAACACAGTGGCCTGATGAAAAAAAAATCTCCTTAACGGAACAAAACTATTAAAAACACACACGCACACACACGACAGTGTAAGAAATGCAGTGGAGGATTGGGGCAGATATATACTGCCACAAAATAAACAAAAACACACTGTATCTCAATCTTATCATAAACTGTAAGTGCTAATCTGTAGAAAATACTAGCATAACAACAGTAATTTTACCTGATCTGCTACAATAAACTTGCATTAAAAGCTTATTCTATGTAATAAAGTCATAACTCAACTTACCATTAGTGGTGCAAGAGTTCCCTTACAGTGTTAAGATACAAAAACTTGCACTATAGGCGAATAAAGACGTAAAATTAAGGCAAAACATAAATATCTTTCAATGGAAGGCTTATCAAGTGATCCTTTAAAACAAGAAATTATCATTGATGAAAATGTTTACTGATATTGGCCCTTGATTCATTTATGCACAAATCCATTCTATCATACATACACACACAACTATACTTTTTTAAGGCATATGAAAACTACTCAAATTTAACAAAGGCACCTATTGCTAATGTATAAGCTGGGGTATGTCTACACAAATGGTATACCTTCATTAAAGAGTCATTGCATAATAAACTTCATAATTCACTACTTTATAGCATGTGGTATAACAGGAACTGTTGATTTCTGCTTGTGGATCGATTCAGTTTATGCAAATAATCATGCAAAATACGGCTTTGTTTTGGATAAGCCGAGACCATATAATACAATGACAAGACAGACGCAAACAAAATTATCACCATACCCAGAATTATTTCTGGATGGATAAAATTAGACACTTCATCATGCAGTGACACTTCAGATCAAATATTTAATTAAAAAAAGCAAAGAATTTAACCATTAAAGCTCTGAAGTGTTGGTAGACTGCTCTTTGGAATGCACTGGCAGTCTTGACCCTTTTTCTTACATTGTGTAATTTTGCCCATACGAGACGTGCCGTATTTTAAGTGATATTACAGATAAAAACTGTGCCTCAAAACAACACATCAATCAATATACCCTGACAAACCACCTCCAGATCTACAGGCATGTCAACCCTATAAGGCTATAAACTGAGGAACAAAATTTCCCCTGTGGCTTTGATCATGACCCCTCTTTGAGGAAACAGACCTATAAAACGTCTTTACTAGCTTATCCTAATAATTCTTTAAAAAACATAGGACTTGCACAAACGCCCTGCTAAAACGCTCTCACTCGCGCATATACAATACACCCAAAGTGACACTGTTGACAGTACAAACCGATGTATATTGACAAAGTAAAGGGAGACAAGAGTCTAAAGCAAGACTGGTCGTGCTCAACTTTGGGGATCCATATTGTTATGTGGACCCTCCTGTTCGTTAATGGTGTGCAGATGGAGGCAGACAGGAGGTCGCTGATGCTCCAGAGCCCCGTCTGAGGCAGCCAGGCCCTGCTCCTCGTCCCCTAGACCCTGGGGGCCACTGCTACGGGAATTGCAGCTATCACAGAAGTCCTGCTCCTCACGCATCTTTCCATCCATGAGCTCCTTCATCTCCTCCTCTTCTTCCTCTCCAGGCCCTTGGTTGCACACGCATACCTCAATCCCAGAATCACCTGTGAAGCGCCTGTGGCGCCCTGGAGTCTTGTCTTTGCTGTCAGGAGAACAGTCCAGACTTTGATCTCCAGGTTTTGTCAGATCTTCCTTGCTGTCGCTCTGTTTTACCAGGCTGTCTGAGGTGGCGCACGCTACCTGCTGAAGTTCGTCCTCAACACTGAGGTATGGTTTGAGGTGAGTTGAAGGAGAATGAGGTGTCTCCACACAGGGATCTGGGGAACAGTTCTCTGATGCAGAGGCAACGGGGCTGGATTGCAGGGGAGAGCAGAGCTCATTCGGTGGATCAGAACAAAGGGGGTCAGTGCTGGTGGACTGGCCTGGCTGAGAGGCACTGTATGGAGGCGGAGGGGTTGGAGGTCTGTTCTCTACTTCCTCGTATGGGGGTAAGAGGTAGCCAGGCAGAAACCCTGGAAGAGAGGACAATTTTTTTTTGTTGTACTGTCTGCAAACTTAAAGGGACAGTGCACTTTTTTTGAAAATATGCTCATTTTCCAGCTCCCCTAGAGTTAAACATTTGATTTTTTTTTCAGTTTTGGAATCCATTCAGCCGATCTCCAGGTCTGGCGGTACCACCCCCAGCATAGCACAGCACAATCCATTGAATCTGATTAGACCATTAGCATGGCGCTAAAAAATAACCAAAGAGTTTTGATATTTTTCCTATTTAAAACTTGACTCTTCTGTAGTTACATCGTGTACTAAGACTGACGGAAAAGTAAAATTTGAGATTTTCTAGGCCGATATGTCTAGGAATTATACTCTCATTCTGGTGTAATAATCAAGGACTTTGCTGTCGTAACATGGTTGCAGGAAGCGCAATGATATTACGCAGCGCCTGAAAATAGTCCCCTTGGTAACTTTCAATAGCAGAGTCCTTGGTCTAATCAGATTCAATGCATTGTGCTAAGCTATGCTAAAAGTGGTACCCCCAGACCCGGAGATCAGCTGAATGGATTCCAAAACGGCAAAAATAAAATGTTTAAAGCAACCCTAAAGAGTTTTTGCTTTTTGCTCCCCCTACAGGTTAGAAGCGTATATGTCCATTACCACTGTCGTAAATACTGCAGCATAGCTGGCTCTGATTGGATTGTAGGTCTGCCATAAAGCAAGTTTGTGTAGTTTTCACTCGAACTACAGGACCGCGACCCGATGGTTGGAAACTTCTTTAGTGCGGTTTTGACCGATAGAGGGCTGCAAAGCGAATGTGAAAGTGCCGTTCACCCCGTTTCGAGTGAATGAATGACTGAAACTTTTTTGAAAACGTTATTTTAAGGTAAAAAATTCTTTGCTGTTGCTTTAACTCTAGGGCTGGAAAATGAGCATATTTAAAAAAAAGTGGAGTGTCCCTTTAAGGTTTATCAGCTTGCACTGTTGTTTTACATTGTATTGTGCATTCCATAATAAATCTCACCGTCTATATGTTATTTTGGTTACAGCTATACTGACATTTCTGTGTAGTTCATATATGTGACCCTGCCTGTAAAAACCCATCTGAAGTCATTTATTTGCGATTTACTGTTTTCTGCATAAAATCATCCTTCTTAATGTAAAGTACATTCTGTGAAAATATAACTTTGATATTTTTAATATTGCCTGAGTAAGGTCATGCCAATAATTGAAATTAAAGTGAAATCAAACTTTGATGCTCCTAATCTTATAATTAGATTATGAGACTTGATTTTACAGGCATTATGTGTGTATATATTCATAGTAGTCAGCTGTACTGCAGTGTCTGATCTACTCTGTGTTTCAAAAAGTAAAATCCCTCAAAAGTCTTCATGCTGTTGACTTACATTTATGACATTTAGCAGACACCCTTATTCATAGTGATTTACAAAAGAGTGCTAAAAACTGGTACTGACTGAAGTAGAAGGGCACAGAGGTGTAGTTATGGGCTTCTCTGTAAGCGATGAGGTTGATCTCATGCTGTCGTTGTTGCTGCTGCAGTCTGTGTTTGGCTCGACGGTGGTGACATATGCAGCAGCATCCCAGAATAATGATGAGGGTCAGGACCAACCAAAACCCTGAAAAACAACACACGCATAACATCAATTTCAGATATGAATGCAACGGACATAATGCAAAACATAAACGTGGATGAACCAACTCAAGGAACTGTGGGTCAATGTGATGGGAGATCCAAGTGTGTGAAACATTGCCCCAAATAAAGCAAAAGACCTTTTCTGGCAGATAGGGGGGCACTTTTCCTAATACAGCAATTTAAGGCAACTGTTTACAGGAGCTGGCCAGATCTAGTTACACTGGGTTTGTGTCTGCCCGGGTCGTACATATTTGGAACGATGTGAAAAGGACTAAGTTCAGCCCCTTGACTCAGCAGATGATGTGCTGTAATTACCGTGGTGGTGAGGTTAGTCCTTAGTTATTAAAATAGATGGTACGCTAAAGGGAGAGGAGTAATTTGATAACACAGGAACACTGCCAACGGGTGTGAACAGGGCAGAACAACAACTAGATCGGTGCCAGCGCATGACTCAAAAGTTATATCCAACACATAATTATTAACCCATATAACCATGGTGCTGCAATAGATTTGTTTTGGATAAACTAAGTTTCCCAAACCCTTCATAATGCAGAGGGTCACTTACAGCATGTGGTTCCAGTAAGCTATGTAATTGTACATCTTAATTCTCGTTACCGTTTATAGTAACAAAACACTTGCCGTGTCAAATATAAGCCATGACGTTTTCTAAGGCATGTACTGCTCTTGTATCAGAGGTTACTATATCACATTAAAACTCCGATCACACATAGTTCAATAGTTGTAGTATATGCATGAGATAGAAATAAAAACTGTTGATTATTAGAATAAACCGTGTGATCGGGACTTGTTATATCCTGATTGAGTGTACTTTGCTCTAAAAACCAAATGACTGTGCATTACCCAACTTGCCTATTTACCCAACAAATAATACCGTTTAGTGGTCATTGTCAAAGATATTTGATATAACAAGATTCAGCACTCCTATTACTAGTACCAGGAGACTATGCAACGCTCAAATTACGGCCGTTCCGGTGACGGAAGTCTTGCCTTCCAGTTAAAACAACCATCAAACAATAAAAAAAAAGACGATTCGCTGGGGGAAAGGCTGTTTACAGTAAAAAAACATGGACGACACATCTTCATAGACTTTTACTTTAAAAATTGTAGCCAAAATATCTCAAAAATGGTCACTGACATCTTGCACCAATGATGTCATTTTGTACCAGAGTCTGCGCAGTACTGACCGTGATGTAGAGACATTTTCCCCATTTGACTCAATCATAAACACCCAAATCAAGTCGATATACAACTTTTAAATGCATCTAATAACTAACTTAAATCAAACTTATTAAAAAAAAGCTAATACTACGTAGACCAGCATGATAAGAAATTACAGAAACCATTTTTGGAAAAAAGGAATATGAAGTGTAATTTGATTTTTAAGTGTGGCTCACATCCCATTCGTTTACATTAAGAAGTTGTTTTTACAACCTATACTGTAGCCAGCCACCAGGGGGTAATAAAAGTGTTTTGGATTTACTTTTTAGGACATGCGTGGCACCCATGTGGCCAAGGCTAAAGTGACCTTGAACAAGGGGTTTAGTGCAATTTTAGTTTAACAAACAAAAGTTATGGTACAGCTGAGCTGAAAGATGTTGTCTAATTGTGATTTTAGCACACGATTTTAGAGATATCGGTTTTCCCTATTCAAGCAGAGAGGATTTTGGACTAAAAATCCAGGACTGACAAATGTTTCAGTGCTAAGAAACCCCTGAGTTTTGATAATTTTACAAAATCCTTACCCTGTTGAGAAATCCAGACGCTAGAAAACACTAGGCACTCAGTGTAAATCAATGACCAGAAACAGTAGGTTTGTAAATGCAACAAAAATAAAGTGGCCAAAGAGTATTTGAAAGTATTTGTTAGGGTTCGGTGTCGGTGTAGTAGGGAGGGCTTTTAGTGTCCCAATAATGCAGCAACCATTTATTCATTTTTAAAAATGCATAATCCTTTATACTCTGTTAATATTGCACCGTGTCTTGTTAATGTACAAAAATACTGAGGTGCAAATAGTACCTGCAAATACAAAGTATAGATAGCTTTTGAGTAGGGATGCATAACGATTAATCACGATTAATCTATAGCATAATAAAATCATATATGTGTGTAAACCGTGTATAATAATTATGTATCTATAAATATGCACACATACATGTATAATTTTAAGGAAAAAAATGAATATATTAAGTATTTTTATTTATATATATAAAATAAATGATACATAAATATACAAATGTATACACATGTAAACATTTCTTAAATATATACATGCATGTATCTATACAAAGTTATACACAGTTCACACACATACATGATGTAAACAAAAACTTTTATTCTGCTATAGATTAATCGTGATTAATCGTTATGCATCCCTACTTTGAAGACTGTACCCCCTTGCCCTCATCACAACTTTCTCTCAAACTAGAGCCCGACCGATATATTTTCCAAACTATCGGTATCGGCATTCATAATGGCCGATAAATGAATAAGGCGTCACACATCCTGCAACCTGCTGATCCAGCCAGAGTCGGGCAGAGAGAACAACGGTTAAGTGAGTTCATGGTGAGTTGGTCACACGTTTCTTTTTAAAATGCATTATCATTTTATTTTAGTCAAAACTCCTAAATAACTACAATTAACTAATGTTAGGGAAATCTGTTAATGTTTTGTTGCGTGTTTTTGAAAAAAACAAAACCGGCCGATATATCGGAATATCGGATTTTAAAACCAACAAACATTTGTATCGGCCTTCAAAATCCTTTATCGGTCGGGCTCTCTCAAACCCTGCAGCTATCCCAAAGTACACCACAGATTTTAAACCCTTTAGCAAACTGTGAATTTAACATGTAGAAAAAGTGTAAACTAATTATTATTAATTTAAAGAGGATTTTAAAGATTTACAGCGGTCTGGACCTCTGCGACAATGGCCATACACACAGCACCCCAACCCCAAAAAAAATTCTGTCCCGTGGCCAACATAAACTCTGTGGATTGGCCTGATAGTACAGCATGTGTAGGCAGAAAAGACTGAGAGATACTTACACCACACTTCATAGTAATAGCTGCAGCACTGAGACTCTCCACAGCAGTGACCTGAATCGCAGAAATAGCTCTGGTTATTCACCCCAAAACACAGCAGCCTGCTCTGTAAAACCAAACATAAAACACACACGTCATGAGCACAAACAACAGAAGAGTTGTTTTACTTCCGACCATGATGCTACTGTGGTGAAAGACTTCCTGCTCACACATGGATGCTCTGCAAGGTTTTTTAAAAAAAAAAAAAAAACATTCAAACATATCCTGCATTTAAAAAACGCAAACATTATTTGAGACTCAAAAGTCAATATCTGGTATAAAAGAACAAAAGAATAGCACAAGAACAAAACAAAAAAGATTAAATAGCCAAAACACAATAGCACAAGGGTTCACCTGCAGGTGTCCTAAAAACATTTTTTTCTAAATTCAAATGCAAATGAGAAGCATATTACGTTACAATCCTTTGCGTAAACAGGCTGTATTATAAATAATAAAAGCCCTGAATCCTATGCATTCTTGTATTACCTGTCGAAAGCCCTGCAGAAAAGGCATTGTAGACACCCGACCGACAAATCAACAATCGGCCCAGCAGAGACACGATTTTGTTACACACAGGACTGTGCGCAAAGACCGATGAAAAGACAGTGGGAGGTCGGGCTTGGGCGGCCCACCATCCACACATGGTACAGTGTGACATGAACTGACCAGTTTATTAGCGGGAGCTCTCAATTTAAACACACACACTCAGCCTCCCTCATGGCATTTCAAACTCAGCAAGCACTGCCAGGGAATGCAAGTAAACAGGATGACCAGACAAGTGGTCTGTCCCTTCTCTCAGTGTCGCACCCTCTCTCACTTACACACTATGAACGCTATGAAGACAACTGCTGGCCTGACAGTTGCCTCGAATGGTAAGCTGGACACAAAGCACACTTACAAAAGATATTGAATCTGAAAGCATCGCTGATGCATATATTTATCATTTCTAGTGTAAGGCATAAAATCGTCTTTCAGTATTCATTCGTGTGCTGTTGAGATAATGTTTAGTGGCGATAAGCTGCAAAAAGCAAAAGTCTACATTCTGCATACCAATGCAAGAACAGAAAGCAACTATCATGGTGCCAAAAAGCCCATACAGGGAACCGCAATGAAAGGGCACAGACAAATTAGAGGTTAGAGATTTAGGATGTTTGTTGATAAGAACACTTGATATTAAAAACAACCTTTTTAAGAGCCTTTTTATGCATTTGATCAAACTTATTAGTAAGACTTTTTTGCAAATAATGAAAATTATTGACAGATTGTTGACAAGCTAGCTACAAGTTAAGACTTCATTACCTATAAAGTTCATTACCTACAAAATCAATAGTTTTCACTGGCATGAGGTGATGCATTCATGTAAAAGCAATAACTGAAGTCATAGCTGCTGCTAGTTTAAAGGGATACACCAGCCATATATCAAAATTACCCTAATGATTTATTCACCCTCATGCAATCCGAGATAAATGTGTCCATCATCTTCCAGACAAGCATGTTTGGGGTTATTTTAGTAAATGCCCCTGCTCCCTCAAGCCTTATAATGGTAGAAAACAGCGATCAGGGACTTTAAACTCAAAAAAAGTGAATTTATCCTTCATAGAGGTAATCCACAGGACTCTAAAGGGGGTCGCACACAGAACGCGCAGCCCAGCGCCGCATCTAGGACAACTCAGAGCGAGGTATCGTAGAACCGGAAGTGCACATAAATAGCGCGAGCTTAGTCAAATAGCGTCTATTTAAAATGCAAAATATACGTTAGCAGCCAATGTTAATCGTTAATGATTTGGGACAAATATGATGTTATTTAATGTTAAACTATGTGAGTGGCATGACAGGGATTTGAGCAACGAGTCGTAGCTGGGCGCCGAGGACACACGCCACCTGCCGGCGCCGGTGTGCGTATACTCTTAGAAAACAATGTGATGGTTTCTTTTAGAGCGGTGCTGCGCTGAGCTGTGCATTCGGTGTGCGACCCCCTTAAGGGGCCAATAAAGGTCATCTGCGTGCAATCAATGCGACCTTGTACGAATATCATCTATATTTCAAACTTCTATAAACCGCAATACCTAGCTTCCGGCGACAACACCACTGTGGACTCACGCGATTCACGTGAGTGTTTTAGCGTAGTGAGCGTTTGTTGCCATGAGTATATTACGCAGTGACTTTCGTGAATCGAGTGAGTCCAACATGGCGTCTCCACCAGGAGCTAGTCATTACAGTCTACACAGTTTAAAATACGGATATTTTTCCTACAATATCGCATCGATCACCCACAAAAGATCTTTATTAACCCTTTGGAGCCATGTGGATTACTTCTCTTAAGAATGGATGCACCTCTTGGGGCTTCAAAGTCAGAAGTTGTTTCCTGATCAGTGTTTTCTCCCAACACAAGTCTGGAAAAGCAGGGACATTTACCAAGACAACTCCCAATGTTTTCATCTAAATGTGAATATGATGAACACATGCACCTCGGATTGATTTAGGTTGAATACATCATGGGGCAATTCAAATACTTGGCCGGAGTATCGCTTTAAATCTATTTAGCTATAGTAGACTAAAACAGTTATGAGAGGAGAGGGGACATATTATTTGATATAAGATTATTTAATATTGTTATATAATTCTATAGTTATTTGATCAAGCAAAAGATTAAGATCTTAACAGAATGTTTTACTATGTGGTACTTAATTTAATGTTTTATAAAAAAAAGTTAATAATTGTCATTTTCTTTAACTATTAAAATAGCCTATGTCGCTTGTAAAGTGTGTTGTTGAGCCATGGTACACGTGTATGCATGTATCAGGGGGGCGTTTCCCAAAAGCAACTATGGTCGCAAGTTCTGTCGTTACAAATAGAGTTCAATGGTAACAATGACCATAGTTAGCTAACAATGCTTTTGGGAAACTTAGCCCTGGACAGCACCACCTCCACCTCATTTCGAGCCAGGAAAAACCTGAGTGGTGTTCTGGAAATCCTTATAAAAATTCATTGTTTATAGAGAAATTGTTTTGAGGACAGGACAGAACAGTGAGCTCTGAGGTTAAGCAATGATACATGCTTCTGTAGAATCCAAAGTTAGGTAGAATTTTAACTTATTGTTATTTCTCAAATGACAAAATCCCAGTAAAAAAGTACACCATGTACCGATAAACAAAAGTCTGTATGTGCACTGAACAGATTACTTTGCTGCACCTTTAAAGTAACAGGCAACTGTACAAAACATGAAACAAATGAATGAAAGCCACATACTAAATACGTTTAATGCAGTATACAGAGATACCTGTTTACATGAACTTATATTAACAAAATTATTTAATAAAAAATTCTCAATGCCTAATGTTAAAGTGTAATTTATTTCAATACTATTGGCAATAAAATATTTACAAAATGCTTTTAAACTTGTTTTTTGATGGATGTTGTGTGGAATGGGGGCAGTGAGAAAGGCTGTGAAACTCCAGTCCTATCTTACATTTTCCTCATTGACACTAAGTGCACACATAAAACTGGTTGTGATTATAGTTTAATGTTGACTTAACAAACACAGCCGATTTTAAGCCAGTCCATTGTCTAAAAAAGTGAGACTGCTGTCAACAACCACGTGCTGTCATGTTAAGAGACTCGATCTGAGATCATTTTCATATTAAAAACAACGTTTGCATTAACACCTATGTTAAACAAACAGCTCACTCCCTGTTTTTCCAATTGTCTGACCTTGATCTAACACCTGTTAAAACACAACAGTATTAAAGCATCACCACAAACACATTCCTTTCATAGTCAAGGTCAGAACAAAAGCACAAGTCAAAACAGCCTCAGTAAAACCTTTGAAATATGTGATTATTCCAGAAACAGATACTGGTTAATTCTGCTTTACATTTATGTGTCACTCAGTGCCAGCTGAACTAGTAAAGTGCTGTTACAGTGCCAACAGTGCTAATAACCAATTACCAAAGAACTATTACAAAAAACACAATAACATAAATTGGCCTCCATTTTGTATTTAATGGTTTTTATATTATATAACCACCAATATTAATATAATATAAAGTGTAATTTTCTTTGGGTTATTTTAGATTACTTAAATTACTTAAAGACTGACATAAAGGAAGAAATCATGTCAAAAATGTTTGATAGATTGCTTGGCTATTTCCTCACATGTAATCTTAACAACAAATCAAAAACAGAACAAACTCCAGATTGGATTCTGTAACTCAATGAAATAACATAGTGTGTTGTTGACTTTGTTAACAGTCTAGTGTGTACAGTTCAAAGACATTTACTAATTAACTAAAAAGTAACACCTGCCAAAAGACAACATTATGCATTAACTTTCAATTATTCATTTTCTTTCTTCCACAGACAAAAACTTGAGGTTGGTTTTAGAAAAATATCACAGTTACACTATCTTGGATTTCACAAGATTTAAATGCAACCTTAACCTTAATTAAAAGACATATGAACGTGACATTAGCCATCCAGGTTTGTGTCACCTAACTGTTGTGTTTACCAAAAACTAATTTTACTGAGGCACAACGAGCTTGATTTCAAAACTTGTAGAAATGTTTGAAACTTGTAAAACTTAGATCCTAATTAATTTCGTAAACACAAAAGCTGTGGCTTAAACCCTAGTTAACTGCCTAACTAGACATTTGCGGGCAAAAATTATACTCAAGAAGGGTGCTCGTTAGGTTTTGAAACACAGTTACAGTCTGACGGCTAAGCTAATGATGCTAGCAGAGTCTTTACCTCGGTCAACGCTGCTTCCACTGACACCGAACCGACCGGTCCAATAACCGCGTTACTAATAGACAAGCCCATTCCCAGTCTTATATATCGGACCCCCCACATTCCGCCCTTTCTTGTGGCTTTCGCCACATCTGCGAGACGGCAGAACATTCAGCTAGCCTACGAGGCGAGCTAGCTTCAGTTACGTCTCTTTCTTTCAACTCGTTCACAAACTCTGAAAGTCTAAGATAAGCTCCGCCCCTTCCTTCGAACAGTCGCTATTGGTCCATTCAAGCGTACACTTCCGGGTTTGGCAAATAGAACAGGCAGCGATAGGCTGATTTATCTGTCATCTTACACGATCTCATCGCCGATTTGGGCGTTATTTTGTTGTTCTTCACCAGCTGAGATAAAGAAATCAGCTGACTCTGAATTTAAAGGGACAGGAAATGACATATTTCCCTATATGTAAACAACATATATCCTGCTCAGTGGTGGTGCCGATGTTGTATATTATTAACTGTAGATTAATTAGGCTATATTAATTCGAGAATATAATACATGATTCAAAATTTAGCAAATAATCTTTATGTAGTGGGACAGGTATGAGGAACTGGCTTTATAATTAGCTTCATAATTTATAAGTTACTAATTCTGGAGTCTTGAATGCTCCGTTTTTAACAGTGTTTCAGTACCTGAAAGGAATTTATTGAATTGCAAAATTATGTAATTTATATTTATAGCACATGCAATTTTAAGTATTTTTAACTTTTTGTAGGTTAGGCCTACATCTTTTCATTGTTCCATTAACAATTTATAAGCATTATTTGTAGGCAGAACATAACTAAAAATAAAAAATCTCTTTGTACACCCGTTTGCTGTGCACAAAACTAAGGCTTTTGTCAATGATTTAACAGGTAGCGTTTGTACGAAGACTTTAAAGGCACCATAAAATCATGCCTAATGATCTTGCACAAATCTAAATAAGCTTTAGATGAGCTTAAGATATAACATAACGCTTATTTCTTGGTAGAGTGGAATTATAAAAATGTACATTTATACTATAATTAACATCCTTCAACCACTCTATCACACAGGATTACAATCTAAAAAAGCTGGGTTATTTTTAACCCAGCATTGGGTCCAAAAGGGACAAACCAGCATGGATTGTAATTTATCTATCCTAAGAGGTTTTTACCCAGTGCTGGGTCAAATGTAAACATTTTCTGCACTCAGAAAAATTTACTTTCACTTTTGCCAATTTTGATTAATCCTTCATGTTGAGATTACTTAAAAAAATTATTTAACAATGTGAACTTAATAAGAGTAAAAAGATTAAAGAAATAAATATGTCTTGTTCAGCTTTACTTAAAAATTCTTTGTTCAAACAACATAAAAATGTGGCATAAAATTAACAGGTTAAAGAGCACCTATTTTCCCTTTTCACGTTTTTAAATTTTCTTTTTTGGTGTGTAAGTGTGTATTATGCTGCGTTCCAGGCTGGTTTTTGAGCTCGTAAATTACGATTCAAAAACATGCCTCACGACTCGGAACTGGGACTACATCGATCTAGTATGAGTTCACGGGTGGGAAGTCACAGGTTTGACTGCCGTTCCAGTGCACTTTAGAAAACTGGAAAAACACGGGTTACAGGTTGCCTGGAACGTGGCATTAGTACATGTTAATGATATGCAAAAGGTACATACCCCAAATTAAACGATGACGCGAGTTATCATCTCCAACGTAAATCTCTTTTCTTGGACTACAACAAACACATGGATTGTAGGCAACAGTTTACTTCCTGGGATTGGTGATGTAGACAAGACCGACATTATCATAATTCCTCCTGCTTCGGACTTACAGCCTTTAAGTCAGCTCCTGTTAGCAACCGTATATCTTTCAAACATGGTAAGAAGCGTCACATTTCCGGCTGCTGTCAGAGGTATTCAGGCCAATCACAATATACAGATTAGCTGGCCAATCAGGGACACAAAGCTTTTCAAATCGATGAGTTTCAGGAAGAGAGTGAAATCTTGGGCTAGAAAAATTTACGGTATGTGGAAAATAATGTGTTTTTATCCATAAACCACGCGAACACATTGTGTTATACCAAATACACAAAATAACGTTGTTTTTTAGCAATGAAATAGGTGCTCTTTAATAAAACCAATACATACTGGCATCTTATTGCCTGAGAATGTTGCAGTGTATTATGGGTAATTGTTTTTCTGACACCACCTTGCAGAAGTGTAGCACCATTAATAAGTGGCCAAGTATAAGTCAATGAACTTGTTTATATATATTTTTAGAACACAAACCAACAAACAAACAAATCAATGAATGGTTTGAAATGTAACATTTATTTAAATATGTATTTGATCAGCTGTAATTAAAAGATCTATATAAGTTGTATTGAGCAGCTGCACTATGATTAATTGATTCAGTGTTATGGAGTTATTAAATGGGCAATCCTAATTAAAGGGGGTGGAGTTTATATAATGGCATTATTAATTTTTTGCCATCATTAAATAGTTCACTTTAAAATGAAAATTCTGTCATCATTTACTCATCCTTATGTTGTTCTAAACCTGTATGAATTTCTTTTTTCTGATGAACACAAAAGAAGATATTTTGAGAAATGATGGTAAACACACAGCAGTAAGTGACCATAGACTTCCATAGTAGGAATAAAAATATAATGGATTTTAATGGCTACTGTCAACTGTGTGCTTACCATCATTTAACAAAATATTTTCTTCATCATTTATTACAATACTTCCAAAATATTTTTTTATTCCTACTATGGAAGTCAATAGTCACTATCTGCTGTGTGTTTACCATCATTTCTCAAAATATCTTCTTTTGTGTTCATCAGATAAAAGAAATGCATACAGGTTTAGAACAACATGAGGATAAACAAATTATGACAGAATTTCATTTTTGGGCGAACTATCCCCAAATTTAACCCAACGTCTGGGTTTGTCCATTTTAAACCAACGGTGGGTTGACTTAAAAAACCAGGCCATTATGTTAAATACTGATAGGATTCAGATGTGTCTTGATATTTTCCTACCTCCAGATGCCGGTGAAAGCAGCATCTTTCAGGTTTCAGACACAACCAAAGTATCTGCTGTCATTGAGATAGTGACAAGCACTGATCCCTAAAAAAATCTGTGTAATCTCTCAAGTAAACCTATTTGTTTTGCGGTAAATGTTATTTTGACAGACATAGCTAAGGGCTCTTGCTTTATTCCTGGGACACATCTCCCTAACTTCGGACCGCGGCTTCTTAGGTGAGGCCCTTTGAACCAAGCCAAGTTAAAAGGAACAAAAGCAAACAAATCACATTGTTCTTTCAGGAATTTTTCTTGTTCACTGCTTTTTATTTCTCTCTTTTTTCGGGCACTTCTCTCATTCAGAGCAGTAAAGTCAATGGATCCTTACATCCCAGCTTGACAGTTAGGAGGATACAAGCTAATCCTCTTAATCTGCCTTTTCTCCCGTGCTGTGCCAAAGGGGGAGAGGTACCCAGCACAAGTAATCCTATCGAAAAGACAATAGGATTAGACCCCAGCTCTTGGAGTGACAATCAGATATCTACTGACTGATTTGCAAAGTAGGGTCGAGTTTCTTCAAATTAGCTTTTTTTCTCCTCTAGGGAAAGGGTGCCTTTCATTAACTGCTGGTGGGATTCCTTTAGGAGAGATGCTGGAGGTCCGCATGAAAGGCATGTATTCTTCGGATCTAGCATACGGATGAGTGACAGGTCCTGGGCTTCTCCCACAGTCAAAGCTGAGAGGTAAAGAAGCACCGTTGGCTCGGTCTACCCCTCCACCCTTTTACCCTCTGTCAACCCCTTTATGATTCAAACTCGAAAGACTTTGAAAGTGTTTGACAGATGGATCAGATTCCAATGCTCAATGGGGATACATGTAGCAGATCAACAAGGCCAAATGACAACAATTTGAGATACGTTGCCTGTTCTTCCCGTTTGTGTGCTGCCATGCAACATGCTTTGCATAACATCTGAAGCCAATAAAAGCAGTTTACATAAATGTCTGTAATTCTGGGCAGGGTTGCTTGTCGAAATACTTTTATAAAAAACCCTACAAGCAGGCTTTGCAAACTCTGACCTTATACATTATATATATATATGCATACATACTGATTTTATAAATAACACTACAAACAGTTAAATATTTTGAGGGGGAAGCAAGTTGGGTCCTAAATTATTATAAAGCTTGTGCTTTTAGTGTGCCAGAAAAAGCGCAATAGATATGTCCTCCTTGTGACCTTTAGATGGCACTATTGGTGTAAAATTACCCCAGAATCCACTGAGATGTCTATGTGGGTTGAAGCCTATTCTTGGCTCTGTGATTAGCCACTGTGACACCTGATACTTAACCACAAGCTAATGCAGCTTGGGAAAAGCATCGTCCTGTAGGAAACAAGGGTCACCTGCACTTAAAAGGAAGTCCTCAATTCCATTTAAGTCCAGTGAACTTGGCCAAGCAAAACACAGCCTAACTTTTAACTTCATCTCATATTACATTTGTAGTCCAGTCAGTAAGTAAAGAGAACTGTTGGGATTATCATTCAAGAGGATAATAAATAAAATCCAACTTATTATGCTGTTTACAGGTCAAATTAATAAAAGTCATCCAGTTAACTGACCACCTTGAGAAATATGAATGGAGAATTTTTAACTTATGTTCATCACTAAACACGTTTTGCGTTTTTCAATTTTGTAACCACAAAATATAAAACATGAGCACGGAGCATGAGCTCCCACCTTTCTAAAGTCTAAGGTAACCTGACGGATACGGTTTCACCTGCTACACTTTCCCAGTTAAATAGCTCGGCTTCCCACTATTCTTCCAACATCTGCCGGGAGAATCACGGCGTAATTGAGGCTTTAAAAAGGCATGCCAAAAAGCTCACCAGATGCATCATTACAGCCTTTAGCCTGTCCTTTAAATCTAAATTTATGAAGCGGTCTTTGCTCTGAACCGTGTTATGATGCTGGAGCATGTGTCCAGCAAGGGAATAGATGCTTTACAGACAAACAAAACAACTGGACCTACGCATTAAAACAAATTAGATCATAATGCTTTCAAAAATGTCAACAGCGGTTTCTTGTGAGGGCTCCTTCTTGTCATCCAGATGTTTCTTCTGAGATCAAAGCTGGAATGCGCTCAGATGGCGCAAACATATTTGTTGTGTAATACTGGCGGAAAATGTAAACCTTTGTGCTCTTTGAGTAACGTAGACCTTTTACTGAGCTTAAATTGCCTGTATGATTTTACAGCGATTTGGGCAGGTGCAAAGCGTGTAAAGTGGTTTAATCCCACCTCTGTGTAATCATTTCTTTTTTGATGCCTGCATTTTTACATGCACAGACAAGTATGAAGATCAGAGAGCACAAAAGACAGAAATAAATAATCACGTTATGGTTGATGTATAGATAATGTGCGTGTTTCTTTGTGTTGCTGTAGGTTCTGAAGGTCTTTATTACCTTTAAAAGAATCTGCGAGCTTGTGGTTCACCCACAAATCCCGAAGGAGCTTTTGTTAATGACCTTGTGAGAGGCCAGACAGACGCACATTAGATAGATTGATAGGCAGATGTGATTAAAGCATTGCAAACAACTAATTCTAATTCTCAGATTTTAGTTATGCTTCATGGATCTAAAATTGACTGCCTGCATTTAGGAATATCCACAGTGTCATCTTCAATATGACTGAGTGCCCATTTGCTGCTGAGCTCCAAACATATGGATTATTATTTATTAAACTGACCACGTCCTGGAGTCCCAGGAGGCCATATTTCCTGCATGATTGTACAATACTGCGTGGAGGTGTAGGCATGCCTTTTATCCTCAATGACAAAATCAGGTAATGGATTGTACCACGTTGCATGTGATATAATTATTCAGTGATTGACTATAAATCACGTCCACCCAATATGAGCCCCACCTTTAAAAAATTACAACTGCTCTGTGCATTGTCCCGAGTTGGTCAACGTATATTGCCTCAGTAGTGAATAAACAAAGTATGGTGAACATATGTTATAGGGTGGGATATGGGAGATTTGCTGTGTAAGTGGACAATGTGCAATTGAAAGAGTAAGATTAACTCTAGTTAGTTATTATGGGGCCCACATGGTTTCTGCAAATATTTTTTCTGCAAATTTTTGAGAATATGGGCGATTCTCGCGAAATTAGACTTATGATGTGTCATGAAACATTTGCTCATGATTTCAAATGACATCATACAAACCAATTTTGTTGTTTTTTCCTCATTTAAGGGGAAAATTGTCATTACCGCAATGTGTCCATGACTGGATTTGGGTTCTTTGACATGGAAATATTTATAATAAAAAAATCCAAAAAATAAAAAGCTTCAGTGCATGCTACACCATAAACATCCACAGCAAAGAAACATGTGGTATTTGGTGATCATTGGTAAACGTAGAGACAATAATAAGGAATATAAATGTGTCCAAGAAAAAATTTCTCATCCTCCGCAACAATTTTCAATCATTGTTTAAGCCCTCAAGGAACTAACATTTTAAAAAAATTGTTGGAAGGGACAGTTCTTATTTTTTCTCTCCAGATAAAAGTTTAAATTTTGTTTGTCATAGTACCTAGGCAACTTTTTATTCTCATTACCGAAACATGAGTTTTTAAATGCATATATTTAATGGAATATCATGTCAGATAAAAGTTGAAATTTTGTTTGTCATAGTACCTAGACAACTTTTTAGTTCTCATTACCGAAACATGAGTTTGTAAATGCATATATTTAATGGAATATCATGTTACGGTAATGATCATTTTTGATAATGATCATCTAAAAAATGTAAATAATTCTATAGCAAATATTTTTTAAATCCTCCAAAAATAATGGTTACAGTAAATTCAGAAAATTATCCTCAAGGGCTTTTTAAAAAATCTGATGTGGGACACCTAAGTCTGGATTTCGTGAGAATCACCCCTATGTATGCATTTGTTAGACACTTTTCAAAATGATTTATAGTGCATTCAGGTAATACATTAATCTAAATATCAGATTAGAAGGGTCAAAGTGTGATTTCACATTGATTCCCATCTTTGACATGAACTTAGTCAATTTCTAAGATATCAAGGTTGTAAGAATGTTCTTTACATTATGCAAGATGATTTTTTGCAAAAACACAGACTGTGGATTTCTATCGATTTAAATACTGTAAAATGTGTTACATAAAACAGCGAGTACTACACTCTTTTAACACCGCTGAGTTGTATAGGATAGATTAATGGATATATTCCTATGAGTTATCACAGAGGAATCCCAAAGCAAACAAAAGTGTAATGGGACAACATCACTGCAGTGGCATCTTGTGACTGAGTCAAATCCAAGGGGGTTTTAACATCAGAAGCATGAGGTAGTTGTTTTGGGATGGCATGGATTAACCGTGTCAGCGCAGGCCTCTGTCAGCTGTGGATGGTCATACACTAACTAAGCTACTATTGCACTGCGAGACAACACTTTGAGAAGAATAAGAAAAAAGAGGCAAGTCTACTTTGGTTTTTCTGTTCTCCTCCTGCAGATGTCTGTTCCTGCACAAACCCGGCAGCCACCCATAGCTTTTAAGACTTAACCTTTGACCTCAGATTTCTCACTTTACGGTGTATGACACTAGTCAAAAACACTTAGAGGGTCACCAAATGTCTTCCTTGCCTCTTTAGGAGCACCACAGAGAGATTATTAAAACACATGTAACACAACAGTTATGATTCTTTAGTCGTATGGGCGATTGTATATACAACAGTTGTAAGTTAACTTTATGAAAATGTATACTATTGATAAGAAATCAGTGCACACAGAGTATTTGCAAGTTACTGAGAGAGACTTTACTGCTGTCTATAGGATTTGTCTGTTTACGCAAATTCTGTTGAGTCTGATGCACGGATCGCTTATCTCATGAAATTATATAATATGCACTACTGTACTATTCATATACAAACACTTCATTTTGCTCTGATTATTAGTTAAATTAGATATTTGTTCAATTGATGATTTTAAAAGCTACGCTAGTAGACGTGTAGACCACAAGCGGTATGAATGGCTACTAGCGTAAAAAAATACAGCCACTCGGTGAGCTCTAGTTATAAAATCACACTGTATGTGCGAACAGGGCATTACTGAGGTGTCAGAATCAAGTGAAGCGTAACGGACTAAACATTTCACAGCATACATACACTGAGCTAACCGAGACCAAAAAACCCAACATACAAAGACAACAATACATTTATTTGGCTCACTGTTGGAAAAATATACTTTCAGTTACAATATATCTATTATCATATGACCTGTGGTTTAACATAAATCCCCTTAGTGGGCGCTGGCAGATCTGAGCAGTGTTTGTTTTAGACATCCCAGAGGTCGCTGGCAATGTGTTAAGTCCGTTAAGACTCGGGCCACAGAAGGTCGTGAACCCTGCTCGCTCGCAGGAGCCTGCGACAGAGCAAACCAGGGGGAAATATCCACCAGTCTATACGTGTATCATTGGGTGAACTGATCATTCAAAAGCCAAGATGAGTTTTTCCATCACCATTGATTGGCGTGTAGGAGACACTACGAAATTGTTAAAAAGTTACTGTGCATTTAAATGTATGGTAATTTCCAGGACTGGGAGCCTACAGTTCTGAAGTCAAGCGAATAGAGGACGGAGGCTAAAGCAGCGTACAGGTGTGTAGTACTGAAGCACAGACTGTACACTGGGCTGCTGGTTGTGGGTGCCAGTTGAAACATCTGCCAAATCAAATATAGCAAATATGAATTTAAGTACAATAAAAATGGAGATATATACAAAAGTCTTAGGCCACCATTAGATTTGCTGTTAAAAGGGGACATTTCACAAGACTTTTTTATGATGTCAAATAAATCTTTGGCGTCCCCAGAGTACATATGTAAAGTTCCAGCTCAAAATATTATATAGATAATTTATTATAGCATGTTAAAATTGCCACTTTGTAGATGTGAGCAAAAATGTGCCGTTTTTGGGTGTGTCCTTTTAAATGCAAATAAGCTGATCTCTGCACTAAATGGCAGTGCTGTGGTTGGATTGTGCAGATTAAGGGGCGGTATTATTATAATAAGATCCCCTTCTGACATCAAAAGGGAGACAAATTTCATTACCTAATTTTTCCCATGCTTGCAGAGAATGATTTACCAAAACTAAGTTACTGGGTTGATCTTTTTCACATTTTCCAGGTTAATAGAAGCACTGGGAACCCAATTATAGCACTTAAACAAGGGAAAAAGTCAAATTTTCATGATATATCCCCTTTAAGGAATGATAAAATGTATTACTAAGAAAAGTTATTTCTTAGTCTCTTTAATAGAATACATCCAGAAAATAAAAATAAATGTGTATAAAATATTAAAAAACTGGGGGGAAAAAAAATCAGAAAATCCATCTTTTACAAGAAAGATTTATGGTTATGCGTAGGACCTATGGCTTAGGATATGCATAGCCTGTCTATATACACCATGACATGCCCAGTGTGGATATTGCCTACAGGCGATTCAGATGTGTAATTCTGCGTTCACACCAAACGCGGATAAAACGTCTGGCGCATATTACTGCAATGTTAAGTCAATGTAAATACGCATTTACGTGCATCTGGAGGTCTCGTGGCGCAATTGAGGCGTTTAGCATGACGCGGTAGACGCGAATCCGCCTCATTCGCACGAACTAGAAGCGAATTGACGCGCATTGAGCGTTGTGGCGGGAAACGTGCGAGTTGAAAAATCGAAACTTTGACGGAAAATCACACCACATTAACCAATCAGGAGCATGCTCTAGTAGTGACGTGATTACAGGAAGCAAGCGGAGTCGCAGAAGCCCCTTCCCATGATGAGGATTTCCGCGTGAATGTCTCAAATGACAAAAATTTCATGAGCGGCTTTCACTGGCGAATGAAGCGAGTTAAAGGACAAGTTTGGTATTTTACACTTAAAGCCCTGTTTTCAGATTGGTTATGATGAAATAGAATGGTTTTGACTGAAATTTGGACATATGATGCTGGCCCGAGAATTTTTTGGGTGTTTCTTGTATCACCTCCCACCTCCACAACGGGTGCACAGGTGCACCGGAACAATCCTTCCCAAAATGCATTAAACTCTCGTTTACAAAGATGTGAAACTCACCGAGTGGTCAGAGATGTTCACTGATATGTTCACACAAAAATCGCTGCAAAACACGCATTCCAACAGGTTTTATCGTAGTTTTTGCCAACTCCATTGACTTGTATTAGATGTGCTGTGAGGTACGGTATTACTCCGCGCCGGGAACCCGTTTGTATTCTTGCAATTGGCAAAGGTGGATTATCGCCACCACCTGGGCTGGAGTGTCTATTATTCAAGCTCTCAACGGAAGAATATACGGGTGTGAGGCGTTTGGAAAAATAGGTCCACAAGTTTACAACGAATGCTAAAACACCTGTTGGAATGCATCTTTTGCAGCGATTTTTGTGTGAGCATATCAATGAACACCCCTGACCACTCGGTGAGTTTCACGTCTTGTAAACAAAAGTTTAATGCATTTTAGGAAAAATTGTTTCAGTGCACCTATACAGCCATAATAGAGATGGGAGGCGAAACAACAAACACCCAAAAACTCTCTGGGCAGCCGCACATGTCGAAACCCCAGTCAAAACCATTCCATTTCATCACAAACAATCTGAAAACAGGGCTTCAAGTGCAAAACACCGAACTTGTCCTCCAACTCAAAATGTTCAAGCATGCAACTACACGCGAATAGCGGGTTTTTGCCGCCTCTACTGCATCTGGTGTGAACGCACAGTAAGTGTGAACAACAACGCAGAAGCATGAACGAAAAATGACGGGTTGCCTATGGAGTCGTGGCTACGCCATAGGTCCTACGCCGGACTATAATGAACCCTTAACTCTTTCCCCGCCAGCGTTTAAAAAAAAAGTTGCCAACCAGCGCCAGCATTTTTCATGATTTTTACAAGTTTAATGCCTTCCAGAAAAGGTTCGTTTTTAAATATATAAACAAACAAAATAAAAAATGAAAGAGCAGACCCTCTGCTTTCAAACAAATAAAAAAACGTTTCATCCTACCTTCATTAGTTCTCTTTTTATCACCTCTCAAATGTGGGTAGGTTCCTTCAAAAACACCCAATTTTGAGCAAAAAGCTCAGATTATTCAATTTTTGTGAAGGACTTTTGTTAGAGATCAGATGCAGAGCGATCTTTAAAACATACACCGAGTTCTTTCTCTTTTACGTGTTGTATAAGTTGCGCCACCTGGTGGATAATAGTGGTATTGCGTAAAGTCGGAAATTGTCGTCATTGGCAGGGAAGCGTTTTCTCTTAATTGACGAGTTATCTCGTCATCTTTGGCAGGGAAAGAGTTAAAGTGTCCAGTATTTAGTGTGAGGCCCCCTTACACTTGAGCAATAGCAGGAACCCGCAGGCTCTCTTAAGCCTAATTTCTAATTATAATCTAGTATAATCAATTATAATAATTCTAATGACTTTTGGACTTCAGTCTCCTCAATAGAGTTTAAGATGTGCTTAGTCTTAAGGGACTAAACACACTAAAAACTGATTTTGCCCGAAGAAGCCATTTGTTTTATTAATTGTGGGTTTTTCATCTTGTGTACATATTTCCTGTATTTTCTGTTTGCATTTGAATAAAAATACATACAGAAGAAAAATAACTATGGATGGTTATTAAAACTTGGCTAAAACAAGAAACTGGTGGTGGCCTTAGACCTTTGCACTGCGCTGTATAAGATAAGTGCTGATACGTTGCTCACGGTTACCTGTAGACAGCGGGTTTGCCGTTTGTCCCAAAGGCGCACTACTCCATAATATGACGAGCCGCTGGCAATCATGTGATTCTTGTCTGTCTTTATACAGTAAAGGGCGCTGTCATGAGGCTCCTCCCACTCCATCACACACTTCCTGTTAGGAGGAAATGCTTAAGATGATGATTTTGATCATGATTAATGATTTCATACAGTTACTTTAGCAAAAATTAAAATTTGTTAACATAGTTTATGCTTTTATTGTGTGATTATTACTATATGTTTGTGTTTTATGGAAGGGAGCAATTCTGCTTTGTTACCTCCATGGCAAGATATACAGTTTGTAATGACATGAAAGTAAATAATAACCAAGCTTTCTCTTTTGAGTGACCTACCTAAAAACAATAGCAAATATGTATCTGAAAGAACAATGTAATGGGCTGTGAATATATATAGAGACATTCTAAAGCATGAGTCTCTATTTACTCTGCAATTCCAGCTGTTCAGCTACATCAGACCAGTCCTTAAATTCAAGGGCCAAAGCCACCATGGCTAGCTTTCCTTGCGTGGCTTAAAGGCGAGCGTCTTATTTGTGCTGGCGGGCCACAAGGGTGAAACCTCATCCCTTGTTTACGGAAAGGGGCTCTCTTGTTTTAGAGCAGGTTGGTCAGAAAGGAGGGAACGATAAGGGAAGTATCTGCGCACATGCTGAGCCAATAGAGATCAATTCTCCATTAATGGTGTGTTGAATAAATCATGGTGAGGGAGTGTGGCTGGGCGGTGTGGCAGACAGCAGGGCAGCAGAAGTGTGCAGGAGACGTCTGGATTGTTTATTGCTGGCCTGCACATGTGCACACAATACACACACAAACCTGGACTATTCATCCTATATGCAGACAGTAACATCATCTGCTTATTTAGCTGAAAATGAAGAATAACTTGGTGCACAATATTTAAACATGAATGGAGGCATAAGCAGATGAATTTGCTATTTTAGAGACAAGTACTGTCAACCAATAAAAGTTTGTGGCAAACTTCCAATCACATCCGGTCATATCCTACTTTTCTATGTTCCCATTGTCTTTCTCAATCCTGAATCTCCTCGTTTACTCTATTTTTACCCCTTTACTTAACATTTTTAAAACAAGATTAAAGCAAAATGGCAGAAGAGTAAATAAATCCTGCTTTGTTTTAATTTTACTCCATTGGAAAAATGGCTGATTTTTATTAGGGCTGTTAAAAGGTTAATCGCGATTAATCGCATACAAAATAAAAGTTTGTGTTTGCCGAATATATTTTTGTGTTAATTGTGTGACATTTAAATGTTTCTTAAGTACATACATGCATGTGTTTGTATTTATATTAGGGCTGTCAAAAGATTAATCGCGATTAATCGCATCCAAAATAAAAGTTTGTGTTTACATAACATATGTGTGTGTACTGTGTACAATAATTATTTACATAAAAAACACACCCAATCATGTATATATTTAAGCAAATTGGTTATATTCATATATAAAATATTTATATTTATATATAATATAAATTATATAAATGTATATACAGTATTTAAAGGCAAATATTTCTTAAATATATATACATGAATGTGTGTGTATTTATACATATTATTTACACACAGTACACACACATGTTATGTAAACACAAACTTTTATTTTGGATGCGATTAATCGCAATTAATCTTTTGACAGCCCTAATTTATATATATGCAAAATAATTACACACAGTGCACACACATATATTATGCAAAAACAAACTTTTACTTTGTATGCGATTAATCGCAATTAATCTTTTGACAGCCCTAATTTTTATTGTTTCTTTCTTTAAGTATAAAACTAACTAAATTTTAGTAAGGTGAAGTTTAATACTTAAAACAGCCATCAGGGTAAAAATAATAAAGTTAAGATACTTTCACAAAGTTTGTATTTTTTACTTTCTTATTAAAGGTATTTTTATTGGACTACATGGCACACAGATTTTTTTGCAATGCAACATAATTCAAATCACGAGCTTGCCACACATCCTGTTCAATTATTCGCAATTAATCTTAAAATTAATTTCCCACACTTACCCTTGATGTACAGTTTACGTTATGAGTGAATTTAAGTGCCTTCTTTTTACAGTCGATGACGACTTTCAGATGACTAACTGCTCTGAATCAAGACGTACCACATATTAGCCCCTGACTGGTCTTACTGTGAATTATTGATATCTTAAGAGGGGACATGTGCCCCTCCCCAAACTCTCCAGGGCCCTCTTTCAATCACCTCTGATTTGTGTTACTTGACTGCCCATATGCGAATGTAAGGGTACCCCCTCCCCAAAGCCCTACATAGAGCCCTATTCCACCCCACAAGGAGCTCGCTGATCCCCAGCACCCGCCTCGTTGCCCTGGAGACACGCCGCGCCACATCAATATGGCCACCAACCAGTGTGGACCCGGGTGGGTGAGAGTCCTTCTGCTATAGCCTCTCTCAAAGAGGGGGTCCGGGCTCCTTTTCAATCCCTCAGAGGAACAATTGTGTCCACAGACCCAAGAGTAGGCTCAAGACTGGCTGCTTTTTTATCTAAACGGTACTCTATGCACAGGAGGGCTTATTAGATTAACAGAGAACACTAATCTTCCTCGCAGGCTCTGTGAGACATACTGGCTAACTTTATTACTCTCTGTAGACAAGGCCAAATCTGCTGACAGCACAGGTCAAAGTAAGCGCTAAGCCTAATTCGGCTTGAATCGTAACGATGCGCTACTGTTTCAAGTTTTCCGCCAATAGACCTATCCATCATTCCGGTTTGGGGTACCTGGTGCAGACACGCAAATCCCAGTAGCGTATGAAGGTGTCGTATCCGCAGGTCAAGAGCTGGAAGGGAGACTCGTAGACAATATCCAACACGCCTGCACCGCGCCGAAACTCCGTACCGAGACACGACACCAGGTGACACCTGGGAGACAGAAAAAGAGATAACAGATGAAGCTTACAGATTATACCTTGTCAAACGTCATTGGGGAAGATTAATACATTAATAAAAAGCACCTAAGAGAGAATTACACCCTATTTCAAAAAGTAACTGGACGAGGGAGGTCACCTCTGTCTCATGTCTGAGTATCACTTTTATCAAAGTGATTTGATGACAGGCAGACACATAAAACAGGTCATGTTTACTCGTTCTTGAGATTGGAACGACTCCAGGCTTCACATCTCAGTTAGCACGTCGGAGTCAATAGAGATCTAGTTTCTAACCAAACGTCTTTTGCTCACCTAATCTCTCATTACCTTTAAATCCCACTATATTCCCATGTTTTCAACATCCACAGAGCACACAAAGGCTAAATTAAGTCTTAGGACAAGGAGATAAAAAGTAAACACATTTCTGAGTCTGAATAGGCCGGTAAAGCAGATTAGTTTGCGGCGAGGTACGTTCCCAGATGTATGTGAAGCAGGAGGAGTGGAGAAAAGGGGCCGAAGAAAACCGATAAAGGGGGTGTGTGTGGGGGGTGTCTGGGCTAGCACCACGCTCCTATGATCACAGTCTTAACGGGCGCACGGCGCCCTCCACCCCCCTCCCATGCCGCAGAGGCCAGATTATTGTAGAATCACAATTTCTTTGTTGCTATTTAATTCCCTCCATGACCGTGACTGTGTGCGACTTGTGGACCTTTGATACCTGGTCCCTAGCAACCATTTAGTGGAGCCCAATGGCCTTAGCGACCGCCCCCCACGTTTGAGGTCTCCTGTGAGTTTGTTCACCGAGGGCAGACTGGTAATCCCCAACCTTCGCTCTGGGGGATACAAGGGGGGTCTTTCTTAGACACAGGCTCTTTAAGAGATAGTCCAGCAGAAGCAAAAGGCCAAGACCCTGGTGGGCCTAAAGACAAACTCTCCTCCAGCCCTCGGGCATCTGCATTAAGCAAGAACCCATCATTTACCCCTTGCTGCTAAAATAACACGGTGGCAACAACTTGAACTGATGACGGTGCAGGACAATGGGAACAATCAATTAATTGATGCAAAACATTTGTTTACATAACACAGTCCCATGACAGCAATTCGCATCAAATATTTTGTTAATTGCTTTAGGAAATTGTGTAAACTACGGTTGGGAGATAGCGTCCGACGTCTGCTCGGGCCTCTGCAAATGTCAGAGTGAGAAAAACAAGCGTCGTAAAAGAAGTCCTCACATCTGTGCTCTGATTTTAAAGCCAGTAATAGCACCGTTCCAAGTACAACAGCAAACACACAGGATTCTTAAATTGTTAGGTCACAGGTTTTATGTGTCCCATGTTTTTTGTCTTTTTAGAAAGGACCTGTGAAGATTACAGGATGGAGGATAACCATATAATCTTTTAAATTACTGCATCTGCATGGCAGGCGATCTTGTTCTTCCACGGTCGGCTCAGCGTCTGATCTTGCAGTGCGCTGTGGCTGTTTGGAAACGCAAGACCGTCCCTTCTCTAAACGTCGTCTGATCTCGACGAAGGGCGAAAAGCCTGTTAAACGAGAGCTTTAGATTGAGTGAAAAAAGGTTAGAGGGCTGCTAAGGAGAAATTGATCTTCGATTTAAACTCAGAGTACAGGAGTCATTTAGCGGAGTGATTGCATGTGTTTTATGAAGGTCACAAGGTGAAATGGGGGGATTAATTAAGACACGAAACCGCGTTGACATCCCTTCGATCTGACTCTCCCGGTAGAGTAATACATATACAGTCCTTACAACGAACACTCTTTCCCTATCGCAAGCATTGACACTAATAGCAGACAGCAAAGAAAGGCTGTGTGCTTGTGCTTTCAGAATAGAAATTGCACTTTTTATTCTGCTGGGGTATTTTTTTATATTGGACAGAATTTTGTGTGTACACAACAATGAGTGGGGTCCTATCGTGGCACATTTGCAGCTTTTGCTAAAGAAACTGTTAAACGTTCAGACATGTGGAGGCTTATGGGTCACTAACAGACAAAGTTGGGGGTGACCGTTATATTTGCAATCTGCTAAAGTGATCACACGAACAATGTAGCCATCAAATATAAACAGGCAAGCTAGAAAGAAAATGCTTTATTTTCTATATCCCTTTAAAGCACTCTTCAAACGACAACTGACCTCAACCTAATCCTCTTTTGACCCCGGAATATGTTAGGCTCAAGCAAAAAATAACTTGCTATCAATACCCCCAGACTGAATTTGCAAAAAAAACTTCAATTTTTGCAGTTTTTTAATGCAAATGTGATAAACAGATTTAAAAGTACTACACTTTTATTGATACATAAAGAACTTAAATTTTTTTTAGGAAATTTCTTTGGAGTTTGCAGGTACAGATTCCATGTGGAACAGTGAAAACAATTTAATGCTAGATTAAGTATTATTTGGACAATTAATATTCAAGCAAGCTACACAATAAACAAACAAATTCTGTTAACAAATGTGTATTTTCTTTTTTTGTCTTCCTGTGTTATAGTAGTTTTAGAAATATGTGTGACCCTATCTGTAAAGACTCATAATCTAATTATGCCTCAAAGTTTGATTTTACGTTAATTGCAATCCTTGACATGACCTTACTCATATTAAGTACATTATGTATGATAATTTTATGTAGAAAACAGTAAATTCCTAAAAACCATAAATATATATAAAGAGTTTGGTTCCAAAACATGAAAAAAACAAGTTACTGCCAAAATCAGTATTGTATCTGGTCAGTATTAAAAAGTAGATCCTCCTTCTCTGCAGAATGCAATAAATCCGCTCAACAAATCCCAGTGCACCAACTTTTAACACATTATAAACAATTATGGCGGCGCAATAAATACACACGGAATTCTAATTCTAATTTGTACTTCGTGATCAACAAACAAACAAAAACAAAATAATACTTTTGATGGCATTGATAAACCTGTAGTGGTTTCTGTGGCGGGGAAGAAACGTAAGCCATCAAAATCGAATAATTTACGTGAGAGGCACTCGGGCGAAGGAAAAATGCCGGCTGTTGTTCTCACACGACAGCATCAAGCTCCTGTCATGCTTACACATTGACCCCAGGTGATCTTATGAAAAACTTTCCATTATTTTACGCAAAGTCAACGAAAATCGAGCAGAACCAAAACATTTTACAGCTAATCCCTGGCAAAAAGTTCAGCGACGACGTTTCAAGGATGACAGCAGCAATGACAGTGTTCTTAATATCACAAAGTAAGTGTTTTTTGATTAATGCCATTCATGTTTATTTTTTTCATTGGTGTATACGTCAACTAAATGAATATAACATGGCTAAGATGAATGCACATTTATATATTGAGTCAAAAGATTTATAGCATTTTGCAAAAAACGTAATAATAATAATAAAAAATCATCAGTTTTTATAATAAATCTTTGAAAATCAAATTATGGATGTGAATATTTAATGTTTTTATAACCTCAAGATGCTATGTGAAAGTTTGTAACAAAAATTGTGGTTTTCATCTTGTCACTTTCTTGGCATAGAAAACACATTTTTACAGAAATTGGTCAAAATGAATTTATTGCGTTTTGGAACCAAACTCTTCATATAATGTGTAAATTTAATAGGCAACTGGACTGCTGTCAATAGACAAACTGTCTAATAAGACAGTTGCAAATAAATGTCCTCCCTTTTATGTTCTTAAATTGTTTAGGAGTTTTTAAATCCCTACACTATAAAGAATGGCATGTGTTCGTAATTAGTTGTGAGTTATGGTCTCAGGGCCATCAAGAAAAATGGCTGGGCTGGCCTCCCTAACTGGCCTCTGTCTCTGTTTGACCATTTGGGCCACACACACACACTTTGAGAAAGGGAACTTTAATGTATTGATGGATTTTGAGAAAGAAGACATTTCTTTGGGTGTTAGATCCACAGGAAAAGGTCATTTTGAGCTAACGCTCTTGTAAGGTTAAGTGTAGAGGGTAAACTGGCACAGGGAAGCTATGGGAAACAGTCAGTGCCCTGAAAGGATGTGGGACAGGTACATAAAGAGCCCTGCTGAGGTTTTCAGAGCCTAAAACAAACAGAAATCGCATTGCGCCGTCTGCATGTCAACCAATTTAGCGCACAGGAGAAAAAACCACCAGCAAAGAGGATAAGAAAAAAGAATGGTATGGATCAGGACAATGGAGACTTTTAAATGTCACACGCGTTCCCTTAAAAACAATGAGATTGCAATTTGTATAACACAGCTCTTGGTAGGATCCAGCCATTTAACTCTTTCTTTCAGAGAAAAATGTGAAGAATTTCTGGGCAATTGTGCGATTCTTTGATGGCAAGTTTGGGGTCTTTTGAAAGCACCACTTGTGTGTCCCTGATTCGGAGAGATCATAGACTTTTTTCACCTTAAGGAGGTGAAAGACATTAAAGTAAGAAAAAGCAAGAGACTAGGGCAAGTGTTATGAAATTAGAAAGTTTTTTTACTTTGAATAATTTTAATACTTGTCTGTTCCAAAACATTTATTATTTTATCAAAAAAATGCTAATTCTGTCTTTGTCTTATCACAATCCAAATCTGTTATATATATATATAAAATTGGGGAATAATGTGAGGTTGAGTAATTTTCATTATTGGGATTTTCTATTCCCTTAATGCCAGCTGATGTAGTGTAATGCTTCTCTGATATAATGGGCAAACAAGCATCCATATTGTAAAATCCATTATTCTGTTTCTCATGTGATTATTTGGTATTATGGGATAGCCACTCCAGTTTCATCATGATCATTTTAAAGCATTTTTAGGCACTTGACTTAAAAAGATAGTATAGAAGAAAGCATGCTACTAATGTGCTGACTAACAGTAGTGAAATCTCGGTCTCCCTCATCCTCAAAACTCTTTTCGTGCCTTTCATCAAAGCTCCCTAATTAGTTCACCAAGCAGCTGGTCAGCTGGCACTTTGAGACATGAGGGTCTGAGTGATCTCAGTCCGTACACGTCCTCTCTATTATTTCTCCACCTAGTCAACAGGCGCTCCTTAAAATGCGCCCTGATCTTTCAAGAACATGTTAGAAAGATGTCAGCGGCTCTCGCCACTATTTGAAAAGTACTTGAAGTAGCCGGCTAAACAAAAATCAGAAATTGGAACCTTTTAGGCGCTTAGATCATAGCTGAAACTGGTCTTTTTGAAGATCCTCAACTATCATCTAAACTATTTCACTTCAAAAAAAAAATATTAATTATTATTATGAAAATGATGTACAGCAAATTTATTCTAGAATGGAGGGCAGGTAATTTTGCTACTGCAAATATAAAAACATTTCTTCATGACTTCATTTGTACAACTTTAAAAAGCGATTTTCTCAATATTTAGATTTTTTGCAGCCTCAGATTCTGGGTTTTCAAATAGTTATATCTAGCCAAATATTGTCCTATCCTAACAAACCATACATCAATGGAACTTATTTATTCAGCATTGAATGTACCCATATGACTGATTTTGTGGTCCAGGTTCACATTTTAATATCACTGATGTCTGGAAAAAACAAAAAAGAAATTAATTTCATATAAAGATCTAAATAAGATCTAAAAAGATCTATAAAAATTCTCATTTGCAATGTTTCTCCTATGGGTAAATATGAAGAGTTTAGTTCCAAAACGCAATAAATCCATTTTGACTAATTTCGGTAAGAACGTGTTTTCTATACCAAGAAAGTGACAAGATGAAAAACACTATTTTCTGTTACAAACTTAGCATCTTTAGGTTATAATAACATTAAAAACTCAAATCCATAATTTGATTTTCAAAGATTTATTATAAGAACAAATTATTTTTTCCAATAAATGCAATAAATCCAGGTTTTTTTCAAAATGCTACAAGTCTGTTGAATCAATATATAAATGTGCATTTATCTTTGCCATGTTATATATTCATTTAGTTGACTAGTGGTATACACTGATAAAAAAATAAACATTAATGGCATTAACCAAAACACTTACACATATTAAGTACACTGTCATTGCTGCGGTAATACTTGGGACGTCGTCGCTTAACATTTTTCACAGCGATCAGCTGTAAAATGTTTTGGTCCTCAATTTTCGTTGGCTTCGCGTAGTAAAATAATGGAAAGTTTTTCATAAGATATCCTGGGGTCAATGTGTTAGCATGAGAGAAGCTTGATGCTGTCGGGGGAACAAGCAACGGCATTTGCCGGTCTCCCGAGTGCCTCTCACATAAATTATTATATGTTGATGGCTTACGTTTCTTTCCCGTCACAGAAACCACCACAGGTTTATCAATGCCATTAAAGTATTATTTAGTTTTTGTTTGTTTGTTGATCACGAAGTACAAGATGAGGAAAACTAAGATTCTGTGTATTCAACGTGCCGCCATTGTTGTTTACAATGCGTGGAATGGTGTGCTGTGATTTGTTGAGCGGATTTATTGCATTCTGTGGAAAAGGAGGACTGGCGTTTTTTGCGTTTTGGGAAAAAAGGGATAAAAGATGACAGAATAACATGGCAGATATTGTATTTTGTGTAAAATTAAGAATTTACTTCTTAATACTAAATACTAGTAACTCGTTAAAAAAAAGGCGTTTATCCCGTTTTGGAACCAAACTCTTCATATCTTGACTTAGAAAAACGGAAACAGATTTACGATCATCTCTGTTACAGCCTGAATATCTATTCTGATATCTCCCATGATCAGGGTGAATGTAACCACTCTAATGTGTCTCATGTTTGTGCTGGCTGTCTAAGGGTTATGCTGGTGGCTGTCTGGGAAATGTTAAAAAGTAGGCATAGGAACACACTCACACACACAAACACGCACCCCCCATTCCCTGTTACCCCCTCCATGAGCCCTCCACTCATCAGTTGGTTTCTCGGCCCCCTGTGACTGGCGGCTTTGTGCTCCACACACAAGGTGCACCTGATTACTAGACGGGAACACATTACGGCAGGACGCGATCGACCCTGGTGCAGTCACACAAAGACAAGAGGAAAGACAACACGTATGACTGCTGGACAGGTCACCAGAAAGCTCCTGAATCTGGCCCTGCTATTCACACACATCACACTCAAACTCAGGTGATGCTCTCCGTGCTCAAATTTTCCGTAAGTCACGTTGGATAAAAGCATCTGCATAAGACAATAAAAAAAATCTGAAAAACATATTGGACTTTGGGAAAATACATTATATTGCTGGGTGAGATATTCCTTTAGGCTTCAACATCAGCTAGACTGCATAATGTCTGTGGGTTTTCGCCAACTGCAAAAGTACTTTGTAACCTGTATTGGTTCCTAGATTAACCGGGTTGTACTTGGTGATTCAATGGCCAGTTTACCTGTGCGTGCATCTGCATACTGATAGCTAGACAGCCCACGTGTCCATCAGGCAGACTATAGCTACCTCTGCTTCACAGATCAAACGATAAGCACATCGGTGAGTCACATTAAACTAAACTTCTGTGTTCCGGTGTTCTATAGAACATGTGATTCCCAGGGAAATCTGTCTGGAAGCGCCTCTACTCCTTCCCCGCAATTTTTCCCGTCTCAAATTTCCTTGTCATTTTGTTCCGGAACCCCCCTCCTTTTACTTTCACCGTCTGACAACATGCAAGCAGGCTGAATTCAGCAGGTAAAGCTGGGGAATTACGGAAACCAGTCAGGTTGTATCAGGTTTAATCCTGGCCTTTCATGATAGGAATTTTTAAGTCAGCTTTGAACTTCCCAAGGGGAAAGACTGTGAACTGAGGAGACTATATGACTATACGATAGTAGAACGATAAGCTTGTACTTTCACTTTATATGCAATTAATAGTTTCAAAGAGTAACAAATTTGGATTTATTTTCTCAGAAGTATTAAATTATTGTGGTTTTAACTTCTAAGTAATGCAGCGCAAAGCTTATGCATTAAACATAACACCTTAATAGTTATTTTCACTGTAATTTTTTTTAATATTAATGTTGTTCCTATTAATCCCATTAATTGGTTAACTATTAATAACTTTCACATTTACAATCAAAAACGGTTATAGATTTAATGAGACATTACATTTAAAGTACTAGTCCATTTTCTTTTGAAAAAATCCAACTTACTCACCACCATGTTATCCTAAAATGTTGATGTCTTTCTTTGTTCAGTCAATAATAAATTATGTTTTTCGAGGAAAACCTTTCAGAATTTTTCCTCATTTTAATGGACTTTAATGGACCCCAACACTTAACAGTTTTAATGCAGTTTAAAATTGCAGTTTTAAAGGACTCTGAATGATCCCAACGATGCATAAGGGTCTTATCTAGCGAAACGATTGTCATTTTTGCACTTTTAAACCACAACTTCTCGTCTTCCTCTGGCTGTGTGATGCGCCAGCGCGACCTCACGTAATTGCGTAATGCTGTGGAAAGGTTACATGTTACATATAAAACGCACATTTGCGGATCATTTTAAACAATAAACTGACACAAAGACATTTATTAGTAGCCTGACGTTGCCATACTCAATTCTAGTCAGAATTTGAGTCTGATACCGCTCCATTGAGCAATAATTATGAGGCGTGTCTCAACCGAAAAATGCCTCTGCACTCAATTGGATAGACCTACGACCAATCAGAGCAACGGAGTGTGTGACGTATGTTGAAATTACGTCTTTCCAGCCTGACCGAACTGCTAGTTATTTCGCTACAACAGAGGTGGGTAGAGTACCCAAAATCTGTACTCAAGTAAAAGTACAAGTACTTATACAAAAATGTACTCAAGTAAAAGTAAAAGTAACAATCTAATTATTTACTTGAGTAAAAGTAAAAAAGTATTAGATGAAAAAACTACTCAAGTAGTTAGTTACTCGTTACTTCCAATCTGATTAAAAAGAAGCATAAAATCCCTGAATTTCAGACTACTTGGAGGGCTTTCACAAACCTCTCCTTAAAAGTCTCATTGTTCTGCTTATATACTAATAAACCTAGATTAAAGTAACGCAGTCTATCTCAGTCCTCCAACATCACATAACGTGTCATTTAAAAAAATCTTACAGTTAACTGTGTCTTTATTTTCACGTTCACAACAAAATTTGGCTGCATCTGCCTTTAAACAAGCTTACAGTCAGCAAAAAGTAATGTGTGTGTCTGTTTGTTATCATGTTTTTATATGAATAGGTTATTTTCATTGCCATTAATGTGCAATTAATGAACATAAGGAGCTTGATAAAATGCTTATTTTAGAATTTCAAATGGAACTCATCTGTTTTTGCAAATCAACTCTACATTTATTATAATATATAAAACATGTTTCTCTTTAAAAACATACTTTATTCTTTTATTTTTATAAGTATATAGATTCTTTAGGAAGGAATTAAATAAAATACAATCCAGTTTTTTATTCGTATGTATTTTCTACATTTAAGTAAGGTGTCCGGTTATGTGTAGGGGAGAATAGGCGAAAAGTACCATTTTTCAGAATTTTTTTTTATTTTTAAAGATAATGTTTCAGACAGAGATATATTTTTGCTGTGGTCAGTAACTATCAATACCAGGTGGAATTTTGAACAAATGTAAAATGACTAGTATAATTTCACTTTGAACATAAGTGGTGAATTGTTTTTTCTCGTCGTGCACGCTGAGTTGCATCGCCGTGATAACGTTAGCCATTTCAGTTGCGACCAACTTTTGCCGAATAGGAAGGACGGCAAAAACATCAACAAATGCCCTGCTCGCGTTTCTCTGTTCCTCTTTTAAAATCAATGCTCTGTCGATATCTTTTAGAACAGACTCAATGTCAGAATCCACACATCTGAACTCTGAACTGGGGCATAGTTTTGCATACGTCATCCGTGACCTCTTGACGTGATGACTTATTACATGAGGTCGCGCTGAAGCATCACACGACTGGAGGAAGACGAAAAAATGACAATCGTTTTGCTAGATAAGACCCTTATGCCTCGTTTGGGATCATTTAGAGTCCTTTGAAACTGCAATTTTAAACCTCATTAAAACTGTTAAGTATTGGGGTCCATTAAAGTCCATTAAAATGAAAAAAATCCTGGAATGTTTTCCTCAAAAAACATAATTTCTTCTCGACTGAACAAAAAAAGACTCAACATTTTGGATGACATGGTGGTGAGTAAATTATCTGGATTTTTTAAAGAAAATTGACTAATCCTTTAATTTTACTGTAAAAATTGAATGAACTAACATATAACTATTTTTTGTGGTGTTTATACATGTAATACTACAGTAAAAATAGTTTTTTCACATTAAAATTTGCTTTTTACAAGTTAAAAATTCAAGTCACCTTAATATTAAATGTAAAAACAGTAAAAGGAGCTACCCTTAATTCCCTATGTGATTCATTCTAAGATATTAATTTAAATTATTATGCTTCTTTTTATATTTGTTACATTCTTACTGTATACAAAGGTTGCCAAATTTGTAAAAGTTTTTCAACGTAAAACAAGATCTTTTTGGAGTGTTCTATACTAAGAAAAAAACATGATAACGTATAAGTCAATAATACATAGTCAAATTAAAGTACCTTTCTGTGTCCCAGATTCGAAGAGGAGCAAAATTCTCACAGCAGGCTGTTCCAGTCACAAAGGTGCTACAAAAAGGACATAAGAAAGCATTAGATACATTAATTACTTCTCTTTAAAAAAAAATGAAGGTTGTTAAAACAAAATAATGATATTAAGACTAAGAAAAAACTCAATGAGTTTTCAGTCCCTTGCACAACATATGCTGAAATCTTTTCTGTTCCAGCATTTAATGCTTTTAACATTTAAATACTGGACAGATGACGTAACAGTGGAGTAATATTTTGGCTCCCGGAGAGATTACACACAGCGCATTAAAAACAAATTTTCAAAAGTGAATGGAGCGTAGTGAGGTGTAAAGAGGCTGAAGGGTACGTTGAGACAGCGGATTTGTTCACAGATGTGTTTTCATTCATGAGACATCTAGGGAAAACAGGAGGAACGCGGAGAAAAGAAACAAAAACACTCAGATGCCCCATTTGAGTTGGGTGACAGGTTAAAATTAGTTGAGCAGGTATGGGTGGGCGGGTGTTAGGCGGGTGTGTGACTGCTGTAGTTTTGACCTGCGTGACAGTCAGGGATTAGAGCCCTCCTGGACAGCTGGGATTGGCGGGCGAGGCTCAGGGCTCTGCTGCTCCTTGCATTGTGTTCAGAGGTGAGCCGAACAATAGGGTCCTCACACTACCGAACACACAGGAATGTGGCTGTTTTAACACTCAGGTATTCCTAAAATGCCCTGCTGGGATGGTCTCTTTCATTGACAGAATGGTTTCTTAGTCTCTGTGCCAACTATGTAAAATGCGTGTGGTGACACACACCTCACGGCGAATGCTTAACACACGATAAAAAACGCTTGCGCTACTTTCGATCTCCCTCTCGAATACTTTCATACCTCCAGAGAAAACTCGGAGAAAGAGCATGGGGCTCTGTGCCCTCCCACTAACATCAACCAAAGAAATGTGCTTCACAATGGAATACCAGTGTGGCCTCAAATTAACAACCGGCCTGTGTGAATAAGCTCTGTAGCGCCTGGTGTCCAACTGGTGTCCAAACCCCCAGTGCGAAAACAGAGAGGGACAGTGACCCTTCATTTTTCTTCACTGGTCATCCCATAATAACAATATAAGCACGCTGAAACATTTATGACACTTTCAAATAGTGATGTGCCCTTTGGCATATTTTGCTGGATTTCTTGTAACATTTGGCCTCCCATAAGTATAATCAGACATGTATATATTAAATATTTCTTGGGGTGAAAAACAATTTCTTGCATCTTTAAGCAAAAACTAACACATTTAAGAAGAGATCACCTATACAAGACATCCACCTAACATTTAAAATATAAAGCCATTTCTGATGTGAATGCTTAAATATCTGGAAAAACTGAACTAAATGGGGATAAAAGAGGGAAATCAAGTAAAGTCGACAGAACATGCGTCCTTGTCTGTGATGGCTTCAGTTGGTTTGTTCTTTGAGGGCCCGAGCATATTGGCAAAGACAGCCATGGCAGCTGTCAACCCAGTTAGCGGTGGCCCATCAACCATATTCAGCTCGCCTGGCCAGTGCTGGCATTTTAATTACTGTTGGGTAAACTCATTTGCCCCAATGAAGGCCGTGCGCCCTAATAGAATATGCAGGCTCCCTGACCTTTGAACCCGTGTGACACAAGATACAATAGGGGCAAGGCCAAAGCTCTCTCTTCCCAGCCCTTATTACTCTCTATTACTTCAATTACTTATCCCTCACTGCGTCCAATTGTGAAAAAACACAAGGGAGGGAGAGAAAAAAAAACACAATTGCAGAACACCACAATTAAATACATTTTTGTCTCCCAGACAAGTTCTGATTGATCTGAAAGGGACTCCCAGTGATATTATAGCTGTAAAAGGTCAATGCCTCTCTCTCGCCTAATGTGCCTCCACCTTCTCTCGACCTTATGCTCCTCTAAAACCAAAACCATGCACAATCTCTCTTCGAAGCCCCTGGTCCAAGCTACCCACCCCGGACCCTAACTCCTCTGCCCCCCAAAAAACCCACCACGCCTCAGGATCATTAGAACATGTCAGGGGTTCACTGCCAACACAACCATTTTGGTAACCTAATCAACTGACATCATTATTTGAGGAACTGTGCAGCATGAAATTAGTGCCGGGGTCACACAAACTTTAATTCAGCCCCTGCTGAGAGAGGAGCTCCACAGTAACAACATTGTTAGGGCCAAACCAACACAAGCAACCACACGTATTGGGTCAGGACCACCGCAAACGCTTTTTGAAAGGAACTGAACACTAGAAACGTGCACAGTGGACTGCAGTGATACCATACGCCATTTTTAAAAGATCCAACAAAATATGTTACACACACTCTAAAATGTAATTTTAATTGCTGTAATTTTGCAGCTGGTTGCCAGTAACTTACTGTAGAAGATAAAGTCAAAAAATGTTTCATGTTCATTTAACTTTGAACAAAATGTTGGCAGTAAATAACATAAATGTAAAATCTACAGTAAGTTACTGGCAGCTAGTTGCCAGTAATACCCATTAATACTGTAATTTCTACAGACATTTTTTAAAGTGTATGTGACCCGGTATATAAAAACCCAGATAAAGTCATTTTTGTAATTTACTGTTTTCTACATAAATCATGTTATATAATGTAAAGAACATTCTGTGAAAATATAACCTTGATAACTTTAATACTGACTGGAAAGATCATATCAAAAAATGAAATTAAAGTAAAATCAATGATTAAAATCAAACTTTGATGCTCCTAATCTAGTAATTAGATTATGGCCTGGATTTTACAGACAGGGTATAAGAAAAATCTATATAAATAAATAAAAGGTTTAGCATTGAGATAACAGCAACAATTTTGAGGAGTAACTAACAAAAAAAGGACAAGCTTGTTTTTACATGGTAGCTCAGTTTGATGCCGGTCAAAGTGATCTATCAGCTTTAAACAGCTTGGACATGATGTTCTTTCAGCTTCACTAAATCTTTCACAACTAGTAGTCAATGGGTAAAGCCCATGTTATAGCGGTGGTGTAAGGTCTATGCCGTAGGTTATCCATAGCATGCGCGTACCGTACACTGTAAAAATTTCATTGGTGCACTTAAATAACTTGACTTAAACAAGTAATTTCCACTTTCTTGACTAATGAGGAGTTGGTATGAATAAAAAAAATAAAGTTGAAAATTTTATATATATTATAGTTATAATAATTTATAGTTGCTAATTTATAGCAACTTCTAACTAGTCAAAAAAGTTTAAACGACTTATTAATTTAAGTTGTTTAAACTTAAACATTTATAATAAACTTAAACATACAAGGAATTTTTTACAGTGTAGCTCTGTGTAGCCTGACGGGTACCTCGCCAAATGTATCAGTTCTATGCGTACCGCAAGCACTGTGATTGGTCGACTAGAACCCCTCCTTTCAGGTAATAAACTGCGTCATAGGTATTTCCGTTTGCGACGGTGAGAACAAAGATGGGCCAAGTTGAGGAGTGATTTAAAGATTCAATGTGTAATTTTTAGGAGGATCTCTTGACAGAAATACAAAATAATATACAAAACTATATTATTAGGGGTATATAAAGATCTTTCATAATGAACCATTATGTGTTTATTACCTTAGAATGAGACGTTTTAATCTACATACACCGAGGGTCCCCTTACATGGAAGTCGCCATTTTGTGCCGCCATGTTTTTACAGAAGCTCTTAACGGACAAACTTTTTTACTAAGTTGTCTCTGGCGATGACATGTTTGTCCGGTGGCGGCTACCGTAGCTTCTCTATGTGTTTCTAAAGCAAAAGGTGAGCAGAGGACTGAGCCTTTGGTTGCAATTCCCAACCTCACCACTAGATACAACTAAAATGTACACACTGCACCTTTAACTCAAACTGCAACATAAGCCGCTGTTTATTTACTTCCATGACTGCTGGTCTTCACAAAACATACACCACAAGTTGCTGTTTCTTCTTCGTTTGTGGGTTAAACGGCCAAGCTGGTTCTTATTTGAAGGTCGCGCTGCTACTGTGGTTACACCATAACCTGTAAAAAAAGATGGACGACGCGACGTCGCCTCCCTCCATTGAAAAGAATTGAAGCCAAAAAGTCAGACCATGGTCGCCGCCATGTTACGTAAAAACGTCAGTTTGGAGCCAAGGCATACGCAGAAGGAATCGTTCGTGGAGCCAGAGGCGGAGCCGGGGTATCACGCGACCAATTCAACCACGCCAATCCTAACGACACACCCCGTTTCTATAGCATCAAATTACTAGCTAAAATGAAGTATATATGAAAACTGATGCGTAACCTATGCTGTAGGACCTACGCACAACTATAATGAGCCCTTAAGCCAGCTAAAAACTAGCTACGTTGTCCCAAAAAATAGCTATCTTGTTAATCTGGTATTAAGCAGAGCAATCAAGATGTTTTCTAGATGTTTTCTCTCTCGTCTCTGGTTAAAAAGTCGTTTGATTCATTCACACTAGTGAAGAGCAGCTTTCCCAAAAACTGAAAAGATTTTTGTTTTACAGTTTTTTGCCGTATTAAGGCCCGGGTATACTTTTTTTCCGCGTCCGCATCCGGCTCGCGCGCGCACGCGTCCGTGCAGCTTTCCGAGTATAGTCCCCGCGGCTACGCGCGGATGGCCGCGTTTGACACTATACGCAATACAAATGATTTCTTATTCAAATTATTAGTCTAACAGGCTGTCAGGGCAGCACTGTACATTAAAACAGTACAGTACATTAAAACATTAAGATAGATGAAGAAAAGTAACTGATCCACCATTGCAAACACAGTTTAGAACAAAAAACAAGACAACAAAGAACAGGAATCAAACAAACATGCTCCACAGCTTTCTGTTGTAGGAAGAAGTAAAAGTTAAAGAAGAAAAACGATTGTGTGTGTGCAAATGCTGTCTATTTCCTTTGTATAATTGTTTATAGTGGAGTGCCCCGTCTAAATATTTTCACGCGCATGCGCTGTTGTACGCGGACTGTACGCGCACTGTCCGCGCGGTCTCAAATTTTGGGCTGCACGCGGACGGTCCGCGCGGCCGGCCGCGGACCCTCTTGATGACGAAAATGACGTCATGCGGACGGCGCGCATACGCGGACGTCCCTAGTATACTTTCGGCTTAAGGGGCCAGTCACACCAAAAGCGTTTATGGCAGTTGCAGGCGCCTTTTTTGAATGATATTCTATGGGCAGGGCGCGCTTGCGCGCTGCTTATGCGCGCCGAGCGCCTTGCGTTTTTTTGCCGCCTGCCGCGCACGTGTTTTTGAAGGAGCGCTGAGAGCGGAGAAGCGCCCGACGTCATTCGAGTCTTTCCATTGTCCAATCGAATGAGGGGAGAGGCAGGCCTTACGTTGTGGTGAGGGAAGTTTACAGTTGCTTTGAAGAACCGGACTCCACTCGCTCACTCTCTCCTTTGTGTTTGTGCACCTCTCACCCTCAAACAAGGTCAGAGCAAGCGCCTTCTTTTTAAAGTTTCTGCTAATATGACAGTTAACAGCAAAAGAGAGCTCACGCTTCAATATTTGATTGAAAAGACAGCTGACTCGATGGTTGCTTAGCAATATGAAAAGTCGCGTCGCACTGCTCTTTTTTTAAAAAAGGCAGTGCGTCGGGCCTTGCGTTTGCAAGCATTTAAAGCGCTTTTAGTGTGACTGGCCCCTAAGACTCCTTAAAAAATAAAAAAATATATTGAAGCAATTAGAAGATATATTGATAAATGATGGTAATCACGCAGTTGACGGTACACACTGACTTCCATAGTAGGAAAAACAAACACTATGGAGTCAATGGGTACCGTCAACTGTGTGCTTACCATCATTTATCAAAATATCTTCTTTTGTGTTCAACAGATTAAAGAAACTCATTCAGGTTTAGAACAACATGAGGGTGAGTAAATGACGACAATTTCATTTTGGGGTGAACTAACCACTAGGCAACACAATCATACAATCATAAAATAAAATTGAACTCGATGGATAAGATCATTATGACAACTAAAAAGCAGTAAAATACATAGCACTGACATAAATCTATTAACCCCAAATGCATCTCAGTCTCTCAAAGACCCATGGGTAAAGACAGGGTTCAAAGGGAGTTTAACCCCCGTGCATTAGCCTTGCATTGGATGTTGTTCATTTGTTATTGCTGACCCCTAGCTTTGTTCAAGGGGATGTTAAAGTGCTTTCATCTTAGTCTCTAAATATGTTTGAATTGAAAGGGGTTATGATGTATTTATATTGGCTGGAGCAGGACAATAGATCGGGTCTTTCTCTTTTCCTCTCTGTGTCGACCCTCCTGCCCCGTCCTCTAGCCCAGTTACCCCTAACCCCCCTCTCCCGCCCCCCTGTTCAGCTCACACCCGAGTTCACAGACCTTTTGGCTTTCTGTTCATGTCCTCTGCAATCTGAGGTCAGAGGAACATTCCACATACCACCTTTTGCTTAGCGAAGTAGAACCGCCCCACATTAATTTAGGCCAAAAAAATTATCCATGAGAAAGTCAGCAACCAGTTACGTAGATATACTTGTAGCTGCCTGTAATAAAACACTTGCATCGAAATACCCCTTATGTGCTAGGACTGGAATTTTCAACCACATTTTAAACCAGGCAAACATAAATGCTACTGGCTAATTTATCAGCCATCTTCAATATCCTAAAAAGTCCAAAACACTGTATAGTGCACTGTGACCATCTTCATAATGTGTCTGAATACATTTGTTGAAAGAACAATGACAGCTATGCAGCAGCGATAAACTTCCCAGCTAACTTCTGAGCAAAAATGCTTTTAGGGAATAACAAAAGTTTCCATCTGAGATATGCCGGGGAACACCTGTATGTGGCATGTGTGTAATGATCTGCTTGTGCAAAGCCTGCATAGAAGGGGCATATTGACTGCAATTATTCAGGACACCACCTGCAGTCAGAGGCTATAGCTCCCATGCTGTGCTTTCAGTAGTGAGCGGCCTGTATTTAACGTGTGGGAACGCACATTCTGTCCGTTATCGCTTTATTGTTGCAGACTTTCTTTTCTTGCTTTCTTTCTTGTTTTTTCCCCTTTTTTAACTAATTGAATTCTTGACTCCTAAGACACGGTTCGCCCTCCCAGCCTTGAGAGAGAGATGGGAATCAAAATGAATGACATGAATTTCAGCCTTTTTTCCTTCTTTCGCTCTTTATTGCTTGAATGAGGTGGAGCAAAGGGGGTGAAACTGGGGCGGGGCGAGCTTAGGGTGGTATGGAGGAGTACGTCTCGCTGTACTTTCATACCGAGGGTCAAAGGTCGCGCTCCCTCCGTTTGTCGCAGAGTGGCATTTCGGGGGCGGTTTACCCAACAATCATTTTCTTTGGAAAATTTCAAAGGCAGTACCCCTGCAACATCTTTGTAGTTGTGCTTGACCAACTCTAAACAAAACAGGCCTTCCCGAAAAGGAGCCTTTCTCACTTCTCCTCGGGGTTGCTTCTCTTTCAGACGCTTGCGCCCTGTTCCTTTCATACCCCCTGCCTGGTCGCTGTGGACTCATTGCAGCCACTGAGATAGTATGTGCACTGTGCTCTATGAGGCAGATAGATAGCTAGATAGGGAGCATCTATCCATACTGGCATTGCCTATTTCATCACAACATACAGGAAAGCCAGAGATTAGATGGTCTTTTATTAATATAAAATCACTGAAGTGTTTATAAAGAATACTTTGTTCTCCATGTAGGACATTTATTAGTCAGGTTTAGAAATAACCATGTGTGACGAACAGACAAAAATGCCTCCGTTGGCCAATGAGGACAAGCATGTTTGATCAGTCAAGTAAGGCCTCCTTATAAACTCTAATTAAACTATGAGAAAATAAACTGAACAAATGTAATTCTCTCAAGTTCACAGATGTGTTTTTGGTATTAGCCAGACCAAATATGGCCCTGCCTGTAAAATTCAGACTAAAGTTTCAATCTAATTATAAGATTAGTAGCATCAACCAATCACCTATTTCTTTGCTAAAAAACAACGTTACTTTGTGGATTTGGTATAATACAATGTGTTTCAGTGGTTTATGGTTCAATAAACACATTATTTTCCACATACCATACTTTTTTGTAGCTCCTGATATTCCTGTCTTCCTAAAACGTACTGATTTTGTACAAAGCTTATCCATCTGAAAAGCTCTGTGTCCCTGATTGGCCAGCTAACCTGTACGTTGTGATTGGCCTGAATACCTTTGATGTCAGCTGGAAATGTGACGCTCCTTACCATGTTTGAAAGATTTACTCACAATGCAATGCTAACAGGAGTTAACTTATGGCACTTTTCCATTGCATAGTACCGTACGGTTTGGTCGGGTCAGCTTACTTTTGGGAGCTTTTCCATTAGGTGGAGTACGTGGTACCCGATACTTTTTTCGTACCACTTCGGTTGGGATTCCAAGCGACCCGAGCTGATACCAAACGTGACGCAAAAACACAGTAGATCACTGATTGGTCTGAGAGAATCGTCACTACGCATCATCGCTATAATGTAAAGATTAGCTTTACCTTTAGTGCTAGCTTGCGATCGAGCAAACATGTTGTCATCTGTGCTCTGCTATAAGTTCCCAAACTCCCTTTTAGCGATGAAAAACATCCACAGGTTGAGAATCAGGGGCAACATACCAGTTTTTTCCAGACTTGTAGTTTGTGGCGGAACATTCGCGACGAGCACGTCAGCATTATATATGCTTAAATGCAACAATGAGGCTCAGCGGAGCGCTTCAACTACTGACGCCATGGGTGTTTAAACAGAAACTGTCATGTGGGATAGAGGTAACGTTAGTGATAAACGCGATCAGAAAGCATCTATTTGTGGTGGCCAATTTTAATTTTGTGGCGGACTGAGAAATAAATAAATGGGAATTTACAACAACGCTCTCACTTGTATGATGTCACAGCAGTAGGCAGCGCAAATATAACGACACACCTATAATCCCTCCCACTGGGAAGTGATACCAAACTCGATGGAAAAGCTAACCACTCCAAAGTGAGGTGAGCTGACCCAACCCAAACTAAACTAAACTGTGGGGTACTATGCAATGAAAAAGCGCCATTACAGACTGAGTCCGAAGCAGGCGGAATTATGATAATGTCGGTATAAGAAAATAATCTCGCAAATTCACGTGATGATTGTGCTATTTCTTGTTCTGTCTCCGCCCATTATGACGTTAAATTATGACGTTTTGCTGGACCAGCCCAGAACACAAAATGAGATCTCGCGATTTCAGGTATGATCACGCGATATAGTCATGGCTCCGCCCTGCAGAGCTGTCCGGCATCCGGCAAAAGTAGAAGCTCTGCGTATTTGTGCCGGAGGGCTCCGGTTGGCCGGAGCTGTGACGGATTCGGAACGCAGTCAGTGGAAATACACACATTGACTTAAATGGAAACCGATTGACTCCGCCACCGTTCCGCAGCGGATCCGCAGCCGTTCCGCAGTCGGTGGAAATCCGGGGTTACACATACAATCGTGAATCGGGAGATATGTGCTCATTTATTCAGTCTATAGGTATGAACGAGTCACTTGTAGTAAAAACCCTTGAGAACTCTGTAGAAGAATGCGTATGTGTGCAGGCTTAGGGGCGATTCACAATTTGCGTCTTTTCCGCGCTGAAGTTCGTTATTTCAAATGTAGGCGCGCTCATAATGGAAGCGACATGGTCACGATGTGCCCATTTTTTCCAAGCGTGTCCGCACCGCATCGAGTTTAAAACATTCCAACTTTTCAGAATGTTGCAAGCGCACCGCATGTAATGTGACAAGAACCAACCGACGGTCGCGTTATCCGCACGATTTTAGACACAAAATGTGAACCGCCCCTTCCCACAAAGCAGCATTGCCAACTACAGGCCTGGCATGCATAATACAGAGTTCTTAGTTATCTTTGAGGATCGGTGGAAATGCAGATAACTTTTACAGTAAGTCAATTTTTTTTTTAAAACCCAAAAGAACAACTTTTTTCTTAATTTTTTACTACTTCGTTGACATGTAAACGTAGCCTTAACGTCAATCTTTGAAATGGCCTCACTATGTCAATATTAAAGATATCAAGGTTATATTTTTACAGATTGTTCTTTGCATTATATAGGATGATTTTATGTAGTAAACAGTCACAGTTGTTAAAAAAGAACAGATTCAAAATAACTTCTGTGCTTCTTGCTATTTTGTCTAAAAGCGAAATGTTATAAAAATTAGCTTCAAATAGCTAAACGAACCTGTTCATCACTGTGGTCTGCTAAATGCAAGATAAAAACATTCAAGGTACTCTGGTGCACACAAACTCTGGCTAGAATTACCTTGTTCTTGATGGATTCTTCTAGACTCAACAAGTCTCATCTTGTCTGTAAGAATCTGTCATGTCTGACACTACAGGAAACTATTTATCACAAGATGTGCTCCCTACTAATTCTACATCTACTGGAAAGAAGGACTCTCACATGAGATAGGTCGGACAGACATAGCAGGGCATTAAAGGACAACACCTCTGAAACCCAACGGGACAAAGACATTTGTGTCCTGCCTTGAGATAGATTTGCTCAAAGCCGTTTTAAAGTGGGATTTTTATAACCAATTTTAATCCGACAAGTAATAATAATCTTTTACTGCATTGCATCTTTTTTTTACTTAGATTTTGATGTGTTTCTTAAAATCACAACTTCTTATTTCAAACATGATTTTTTCAACAAAAATGTTATATTGCACAGATCTTTGGTAGCTCTTGTCTATTACTCTACCACAGTGGGTAGAGCTCCTAGCAAAGCATGTTATTATAGAATAGAGTATGTAGGTTAATTGCTATGTAAACTGTCAAACCATTTTACCTCCAATTAGAGAAGCTGAAAGACTTAAAAGTGTTGCTTTCTCCTCTGAGGACCGCATTACCAACTAAACAAGTTCCTCTAGGTTCTAAAACAGTGTTTTCAAGATAAAATGTATGCTAATCAGAGGCCATTAGTAGCAATCAAGCCTTTCCCTTAGACAGGAGCAGATGAATCAACATTTGGGGTGAGAGTCTGAAGTCTGACTGGCAGACAAAGACAAGACTGAGATGGGGAGGGGGGACCAGTCAAGCTCACTGGTTACAGATCAAGAATCAGGAATCATTTGGGTTGCTTTGAATGATGTTTTTTCTCCAGCATGGGCGCTGTCTCTTTGATATGGGATTTTAAATGGAAGTCAGAAGAGAAGAGCAGCCCACTGGAGAGAAATGAGAACAATGCGGGGAGCCAGAGTGCCCATTACCTTCGCAATGGGAGAGGGGTTTTTTTTTCGGAACGGTCTCACAGTTACGGGACCTGGGACCGCTAGCCATATGACACCATTTAGGGAAGTTCAGAGTTAGCATTTACATTGCAACATCAGCTGTGAAAGTCGTGTAGTCAAAATGACGTTCTTCAAGTCTGCACAGGACTAGTCTTGCCCACTGCTCACATGCATTAAGTGCTGATATAACTTCTGAAACAGCTCTGAGATGACCTAATATAAAAAGAATGAACACTATGAAATACCCAATATCTCCAAAAAAATCAACGGCCAAAAAGCAATCCTAGAAAAATGACAAGGACCACCGGACAGACTCGATGTTCGGATCATGACGTTGACTACAAAACATACAAACCACAGTTAACCTTGGCATTTATCTTTAGACAGATTATCCTAGTAACCGACCTTGAGATAACGCTCATTGGAAAAACTGACAGCAAAGAGGGAAGGAGGGCTAATTACATTTTTGTCATTATATTAATGTCATTTCAAACATCATGACTTTCTTCACAAAAAACTGGAACGTTTTCGGTTCTTAGAACACAAAAGGAGGATGAATGCTGTTTTTCGTCAAATGCAATGACTGGAATATACAAAAGATGCCCAGGCACCATTGTTCATACTACATCTACGCTTCTTTTAACACCCTATGATAGCCATGAAAGTAGGCCTGCAAGATTAATAGTTTTTAAAGGGGTTTGAAGGGGTGCAATTTTCGAATCGCAAGAGCTGTGATTATTTCGATTCAGAACTATCAAATATAACAATCATCTAGTACGCAGTTTTTGACAGTTTGCTTCATGCACATTTTAAGTTTGATGCAGTTTAACCAATAGAGGGCATTGTAACACTGAAGTGCTGACTGAACAACAAATGTGAGCGAGAGCAGAAGTTCAACTCCCCAACAAAGTGTAGGGCCCAATGATTTCCGCTATGCGAAATCCAAGCATAAAAATGGAATTAACTACAACGCGGAATGTAATGGAATTTGGCAAATTTTGGATTCAGCCATTTTTAAAACCCATTATAACTTATGTTAAAGGACATGCGCGGAAACATTTCCCTTTTGAGTAATGTTGGACTTAAAGAAAGGTATATACGTCCGTTTTTCATCATGCATCATAAACAATGACAAGCGCCTCATCAGAGCATAAGCAGGTTTCATTAAAGCCCGGAACAAAGCAGATGAAAGAGGTACAGTGTACTTTCTTGCACGCGCACATCCTCACCACTTTGAAAATATATTTGAAGAGTTTGGTTCCAAAACGCCATAAACGGCATTTAAAAAAAAATAGTTACTGCCAAAATCAGTATTATATCAGATCAGTATTTAAAAGTAAATTCTTAATTTTACGTAAAATACAATATCCGCCGTGTTTTTCTGTCATCTTTCCTCCCTTTTTCCCAAAACGCAATAAACCCCACTCCTCCTTTTCTACAAATCTATAAATCCGCTCCACAAATTACAGCGCATCGTTCCACGCAATGTAAACAAACAATGCCGGCGCGTTGAGTACACGGAATCCTAGTTTTCCTCATCTACTATGTACTTCCTGATCAACAAACAAACAAAAACAAAATAATACTTTAATGGCATTGATAAACCTGTGGTGGTTTTCTGTGATGTGAAAGAAAGCCATCAACGTCTAATAATTTACGCGAGAGGCACTCGGGAGACGGTCGCTTGTTCTCCCGACAGCATCAAGCTTCTCTAATGCTGACACATTGACCCCAGGAAATCTTATGAAAAACTTTCCGTTATTTTACTCAAAGTCAAGGAAAATCGAGCAGGACCAAAACATTTTACAGCTGATCGCTGTGAAAAATGTAAAGCGACGACGTCTAGTATAACCGCAGCAATGACAGTGTTAAGATGACAAAGTAAGTGTTTTGATTAATGCCATTAATGTTTATTTTTTTAATCAGTGGATACCCACTAGTCAACTAAATGAATATAAAATTGCAAAGATGAATGCACATTTATATATTGATTCAATAGATTTATAGCATTTTTTAAAAAAAAAAACTTTTCAATTTTTTGCATTTTGTGGAAAAAATAATTTGTTTTTATAATAAATCTTTGAAAATCTAATTATTATCATAGATTCTAATAACTAATATATTTACATTTATTACAGATGCTTGAAAAATAAAACAAGATGAGTATAGTCTTATGATTAAAAGAAAAAACTAAACATTTGCTTCTCAGAAGCATTGTTGTAGTGACAGCCAAAATACATTGTCCTATATGTTATTTTAAATAAAACTTTCAATAAATTGTTGTTAAATTGTATTCTTTAATGTTTTCTGTTGATAAGATATGCTATTTGATTACTGAAATTTAATTTAACCATTAAAACCAGAATCCAGAAAAATTAAAACGGAAAACACGAAATTTGAGAATAATAAAACGGAAAACACGGAATTTGAGAATAAATAAAACGGAATTTGGGAAAAAATTAAAATTTTAGGGCCCTTAAAGTGTGTCTGCAGAAAAGCAAAGTCCTGCAGACAACTTAGTACAATGTTTAAGAGGTTTTAAATAAACAGTAGCACAGCATCTTTCTTTGGTGCTGTTAAAACCACCACAACAAATCTGGATGTAGCTCTTTTATTATATACTAATAAATCGGACTTTAAATTGCAATTTTTATCAGACAAAAAAATCACAATTAGATTTTTTTCTCCAAATCATACAGAAATGTAGAGGAAACAGCTGTTATGGCACTTTTATGGTGATCTTCTGACTTTTTTGTAATCCTCGAAAGCATAGGTTTTCATAGATTATAATGGTATTTACGCAAAAAGTGATCAGTTTAAATTCTGAACCTTACCTTCAAAAAGTCACATAGGTTTAACTTGAAGGATGACTTTAAGAAACAAATAAGTTTCAGAAACATATATAGTTCAGAATATGGGCAAATGGTGGCGGGAAAATAAAGAGGCTATATTTTCTTACACAGTTCTTTTGTTTTATACACAAGTGTGATTTTGCTTTGGCTTGAAACAATACAACCCCTAACACCTGAGTGTCAGAGGCGACCATATGCACTCTCTCTCGACATCTTCCTCTCTGTTCTTTGTCCCTCACCCCTTCTCTTGCTCACTGCAGCGTCTCTTCTCTTACTCCTTGGCCTTTAGATATCTCAAGCGTGACGCTGGAACAATTACATTTGCAACACAAGGGGTTCCCATCTCTGCCTTCAGGTTTATTAAAACACACAGCGCCATCACTAGTTTGCAATCCCCACTTTCAAACCTCTCCGTCTACAGTTGCAGCACTGAAAAATTACAAAGACTGTTCCAAAACTTGCAATTAGGCAACTGTTGCTCTTTCTGATTGGTGGAAAGCCTAATCTTTTAAAACCGCCAAACTACTTTTCAACAGGTAAACTACTTTTAATCAGAAGTAGTAAAAACAAAGTAATCCCAAAAAGTTACTCACTTAACTAAGTTAATTCAAAAACACAGTGATCGACGAAGTGGAAATTTTCTTTCAATGGCTGTTTTGTGCTTTAATTCGCTTTCATGCGGCTACCAAGCCAGAGAACGATACATTTTAAAAGTCCGTTTATAGGTTAGTTGACGCCTCTATTTCAAAGCAATTTCATTAACTTCTCCCATCGCCGATAAGTGTAAAGAAGTGTGGTCCATTATCTGGGTGCAGCAGTCTGTTTCGGAGGCCTGCTATTTCAGCCATCAAATTGGAGAATTAATGACGTGGATAATCGTCTCTTATTTTGAAATCTAAATTCTTGGCCGAGGAGACGGGGCAGCAGGGATTAATAACTCGGCTGAGTGACTAAAACTGCGTTGAACCATTGCATTTGCTCGGGTAGCAGCGGCTTTCTTCCGCTACGCGCGAGCCATGTCGTGACAGAAGATGAGACGGCGATTAGAACAAGGCCGAGCCAGCCGGTGTCCTATAGCGTCTCCAGGCGCACAGTGTTTCCATTCGTTCGACGGCGCTACAAAGGTGCGTTTGAAAGATCAGGAGCAGGTGGAGACTCTGTGCTAACATTACAGCTTCATGTATCCGTGTGACATTAAGTGTGTGGGAGTATACATGGCCCAGCAATCAAAGACAGCGGCCGCAAAGACAACCCCGTTCTGCTATAATATCCTGGCTGCACGTTTTTCCCTCACTCCATCCTACACTTGTTTAAACAACTCATCACATCAAGGAAATTTTCCCAGATGTATTAGCGGAGAAACAGTTAAACAGTTGTAGACTGCGATAATTTGCCCATAAATAAATGAAAATCTGAATTCTCTTGTGTCAAAAAAGGAGTCTGTTCCCTTTTACTTTCATTGTTTGGAATAATAAAGCATTAACATCCAGTCTTCTATGGAGATTAAGTGATTAGGTTTTGGTATTACAGGAGGCTGTGTAAATTATGACAGCTTTCATTCGACTACCGCTTTAACATAAACTTTATAACATACAGTATTGGTAAGTTTGAAGATGCAACACTGTGCAGTACAATCCATGAATATCTACGTAATTTAATTGCTCAAAAAAGGGGCTTGTTCCGAACCATGAGGGGGCACAATTCTTCTCTCTAAGTCTTTAAGGGGCTGGGATCGCATTCTTCTCCATCTGCATTTTAGAGGTGTGAACTAATTGACTTCAAAGCAATGGCATGGCAATAAATTGAAGAGTATGTATTAAAAAAGGGGCTGGCCACCTGCTTTGGGTTGCCCTGTCTATGACCACTTCACCTCACAAGCCGTAATCATGACCTCACCCCATCCCTTTCTTTCAAACCCACTGATACATTAATTATTTGAAAGATCTCAAGTTCTCTTCGATGAAAGCGAAGGTTGGTGTTCAGGTCTGCTGGTGATTCATATGGACAGAAGAATTGAGAAAACCAGCAAGTATGAAGTCAGACAATGTAACGAATGAGACACAAAGAGCATCATGGCTAAAATGTGAAATATATAAGTATTACTATGACTCTTAACCAAACAAACCAGTCAGAAAAACCTTTCAAGGTACAGTTGAGAGTTATGGGTACAGACTTACCATAGAGATGGGCTGATGGCCACTGACCAAACTCTGTCATATGTGGGAATCGTGTGTAAACACTCTCCAAGTCGATCTGAAGTCAGTGTCCAAATCTAAAATAAAATAAAAAAACAGGCATATTGTATAAAAGAATTTTAACGTTTAGATTTTCATTTACACTGAAGAAACAGCATATTATGGTTTTAAGACTATAGTGGTTATTTTTCTTTTTTTAATAATCAAAAATAAAATACGTTTAAATAAAATTATTTTTCCCACTGGCAAATTAATATTCACTGTGAACTATGGGATGGGATCACTGTGAACCATGACATCACATCAAATAGACCTGTCAGGTAGCAGCATAGGATCACTTTACAAAGGGGTATGGGGTGAAATTGCATTGATGGCTGTATAAAGACACCCTAGAATATGAATGCAATTTACAATGATTTACTGTGATTGAATTGGACAGGGTCCAAATTTTGAGGTGATAACTTCATGGAGGGTGAACTGTATGATCAGTCATAGATATATTTTCCATTATTAAAAAATACCTGTGCCCTATACATATATGCTCGCCTATATCATCACCTTGTCTTGTATCGTCTTGAATCCCATACAATGAAAGAAAAGAGGATATTATACCCCGATTTCAAAGATAAAGCTTAAAGCTAGTTATACAACGGGTCTGTTGAATGCTGTATCCTGATTGGCTGAGAAATGTTCCGTGAGTATGCATTAATTTCTGATAACCGCACACCTAACTTGTCAAATGTCTTAAAAATAGCAATGTTTGTGGTAACCGTGGTATTAGAGGAATAATTGACTCCGGTCCTTTGAATTATTTGAAAATAATGCACAAGGTGTAACGGCACGACGGGAATTGCACCTTGGGTGTGCATTATTTTCTTATAATTCAATGGCCTGTCGTCAATTATTCCTTACTTATATTTCACAATTAACCTTAGGCCTAGTCCTGGCTTATGCTAATCCCTCACCTGAAAAAACATACTGATGAAAAATGTACAACTTGAATGTAATTCGCCTTGGATATAAGCATCTGCCAAATGTATAAATGTAAATGCAGAGAAGTGTGGGGCAGGATTATCTGTTTGTTTCGCAAACAGAGGTAGTGTTTGGGAGCGTAGCCCAGACATACTGTACACAATCTCACCTTTGCAGTCCTGTCCCTAGAGCCACTCACTATCACACCCCCTTTACAGTCAATGCAGTTCACCTCCTGTTTGTGACCACAATACGCAATAGAGTATTCACATCCTCTGTCATGAACGATTATTTTACCATCACTGAAAAAAATGAAGCAGTGATAGATGAATATTATGGAACATAAAAACTCTAAAGAACTGTAAAAAGAGAAAATGGATTTACCCTCCTGCACTGATAAGATGTGTGTCTGTTAGAATGAATCTGCACACATCTTCTTGGTGTCCTGAAAAAAAGGCCACTCGATTATTCTGCAACTTTCCTCCCTCGGCTCTCAGATGATACGCACTGATGTTTGCTGCCTGAGACAGATACAGCACATCACAGTCCAGCTGTATCCATGGCAACAAGCTGTGGGCGAACAATCAAGGAATGGAAATTACTCCTACACATGTTTTTCTGTAGTTCAATCTGTATCTTGGGGCTTAAGGTGACGAGAAGGCTAATAAAAAAAAGACACAATAATGTCTTGGCCATATTGGCAAGGTCATTGACACTCCCCGAGTCAGAGGATAAATGTAAAAAAATATGCATCAGGGGATTGGAAAGTATGATATATTCCAATATCATTGGAATTCCTTTTCAAAAGAAAGATGGACAGATTTAACCATGTTATTATTTTACTGGCTTGCACATCAAGTTTGTGAATGATATTTTGTGTACAATTCAGGTTATTTTACACCTGATCGTTGAAATTTATATGACCAGGGTGTGAGGATTTAAATATAAGATAACAAACATTTAACTCACTTTATCTTCCATTTTAAAAGAATTTCTTTCCGACAAAATCCACGGCTCCAGTTTTGCGACACCCGCACTCTTTCCTTCAGAGAGATCGAAGGACACCTGTAACAATTAGTGATAAATAAACAGTGAATAGCCTGTTAACTGTCCTTTCCAGCATACAGTAAATACAATTTTGGGAAAACACACATAAACGAAGTGTAAAAATTGCCATATTAGTCAGTTCAAAGCCATCAACCCAAATGTATCTTGAGTAATAAAAAGATGTGATGACGTAATAGCATCTTAATGAAAGCTAAAACTGAGCTGTAAAAAATGAATATAAAAAATATTGAAACATTTTCTTTTGTTAATTCGTTTTAAGTTCCTCATTTAAAGTTTATTTTCTATATTTTGTATTCATTTGTTGCTACTAGTATACATGGTGCTCAGTTTGTGTTTGTTATGCACATGTTAGTTTAAAGCAATTAAATTGTTGATGCGTTTAAAAGGTCAACATTTTTGGATAAAACAGTAATGTGGTCAATATAACCCATAATCCAAAAATACCTAAAACATTTATACCCAGCGACACTAATCTGTTTACTTTCTTCTTTTACTAGTACGTCCCTCTCCCTTAAAAGTTCTGCATGTAAACAAGTCCCACGTGACTGTCAGCGTAAATTATTTGGTGAATCGTAAGCTACGCTGTTTATCATTACGTCACCACCTCTGTGAAGGCGCTTTGCCCTACGCAGCCTACGTAGTTCTTTTACTACGCGTAGGCCAAAACTTGCAAGCTAGCCACACACAAACAGTTTATCCTGAAATCCTTACACGTCTATTCCCTGTCGTGTCAGGCCAGTATTAATAATATCTTTCGCTATTCTCCTCCAAACAGCGTCTCTGGAGATGAACTGGTAACTTCTCCTGCATGCTTGAGAGAGACGACAGAGCGATCTTTGATCCAAATACGACAGGACGAGGAATAGGACATCCTCGGGTAAATGAAACAGAAACATTGCGCCTCCTCCTCTCTTTTCTTTTCTTTGTCACGCTGTGTCTACCTCGACTAATATGACGGGTTTTAAAAGGAAGACATTCGTCGGTTTTACGCAGGAATATGCAGAATCCCATGTTTTGTCAAAGCGTGCAGACACAACAAGCGCAAGAAGCCATCGCCAAATGAAAGTCACGTGATCCATGCGCTGTGTAGGTTGTTGTGTTCGACCTTATACGGGGATGCGCAGGTCGATCGGCGTATGACATCAAAGTACCGCGAGAGCGATATGAAAGCGTTGCTTTCTAATATCTCTCGCGATACTTGAATTTTTCAGAGCTGCAACTGCAAAATTTTCGGTTATTAGGCTTTGCAAATATCTTTTGTTAATTCTGTTGTGATGTTTGCCTTCTATGTCTAACATATATTATAATTTTAGAATCTGTTAAAAAAAGTTCACCCAAATAAAAAAAAAAACATTTAGGCTACATTTAAAACATAGGGTGAATTTAGGTAGAAACGTGTTTTAATCTACCTGAATTCACCATATTTTTTATATTCATTAAAAAGGCTGTCTACAGAGTTTGACATTATTATGAATGTTCAGAGAACAGGGAAAACCATGTATTAGTTTATTTATATAGTGTTTATTTTATTGTTAATGTTTTATTACTGCCCTTATTTGGGCTGATTTGCCCTGACTGAAACTGTTTTATCTCAGATTATGAGGTCAATTGTAACTTAAAGACAATAAAAAGCTCATTTCACAGTCGAGAAACAGAATTCAGGCTTGTTTTCTCAGGACTTTAATTTCTCTGAAGACATGCTCAGTTGCTTGTGGAATGCAATTTTCTTCTTTTCTTCACTCAGCCTGTCCTCCAATCACTCAACTTGTCCACCCTCACTCTATGGCACATTCAATTGCCTTGATGTTTTTCGTCTTCCTCCTCTTCTCTTTCTATGGCGAGCCTCTTGTAATTGACAGAGGACCCCGTCTCATGTAAGCTTTCACTGCTTGTCATTGTACAACATGTTTTTTATATTAGCTCCACAATGGGGCCATTTGATCCCAGGTTATGGTATGTGATTGTCAGTAATGCGACTACTTGATGGCTGCCTTTGTTTGAACCAAAGTGGTGGCCTGACCTCAGTCCATTCAGTGTGGTGACCATGTTACGCAGGCCTCTGTATCTTTTTACTTTCTCAGTCACTCCCTTACTGAGCTTAGTGTAGTTCAATACAATGTCACAGATATTACCTCTTTAACAGCCATATCCTCTCTCTCTCTCTCTCTCTCTCTCTCTCTCTCTATGTTCAGGGAATCCAGTGTAGCCACCTTATAGTTTGTCGATTTGTATCATAATGGTGTAACTTTAGATATTTAGGATAAATTGTAAATGGTCTATTTGTTTTTATAGAGCCAGTAAGAAGGCAACAGGTTTTAATGCATACAAGTTTTAAAAAACACTGTAATTTTCTCAAAATATAAATTTAAAATTACCCCATTTCTCAGAGATCCCCAAACAAGTCTTGTGAAGCCGTTCAACGACTCAGTCTGCCTAAACCCCACCTTTCAGTAGCCTACTCTGCTCTGATTGGTCAACTGACAGAGTCTCTGCACAGACCACAGATCAGTGGCACAGAACAACAATAGTGCAACATGTATTGACCTAGTGCTATCATGATTTACTGAGAAGACATTATCGACATCAATACATATCATTCATTATTAATCCAAGCAATAAAAACAACAATAGAAACTAACATTTTACATTCATTTAAGCGTTTATGTAAGCTAACCGGGTCGTAGCAAAACCATAAGTGAGCATGCGTTAGCCACTTGCTAACGTGACTCTCTGACAGTAAATCAAGAGTTTAAACAACGACATCATTCATCATTAATCCAAGCAATAAAAACGACGATAGAAACTAACAATTTTACACTCATTTAAGCATTTATGTAAACTAACCGGGTCATAGCAAACCCGTAAGTGAGGCATAAGCCGCTTGCTAACGTGACTCTCCAACAACGACATCATTCAGCATTAATCCAAGCAGTAAAAACAACGATAAAAACTAACATTTTACACTCATTTAAGCATTTATGTAAACTTACCGGGTCATAGCAAAACCTTAAGTGAGCATGCGTTACGTTAACCACTTGCTAACGTGACTCTCTGACAGTATATTAAGAGTTTAAACAACGACATCATTCATCATTAATCCAAGCAATAAAAACGACGATAGAAACTAACAATTTTACACTTATTTAAGCATTTATGTAAACTAACCGGGTCATAGCAAACCCGTAAGTGAGGCATAAGCCGCTTGCTAACGTGACTCTCCAACAACGACATTATTCAGCATTAATCCAAGCAGTAAAACCAACGATAAAAACTAACATTTTACACTCATTTAAGCATTTATGTAAACTTACCGGGTCATAGCAAAACCTTAAGTGAGCATGCGTTACGTTAACCACTTGCTAACGTGACTCTCTGACAGTATATTAAGAGTTTAAACAACGATATCATTCATCATTAATCCAAGCAATAAAAATGACAATAGACATTTTACACTAATTTAAGCAAGTATGTAGCTATAATCATACTTACAGGTTGTGGTTAGGAGACGCATGTTTATCCAAATAAAGTTGGTACTGAACCATCTTTCATTGCCAAACATCTAAATCCCTCCGTTAAAAATTAATTTTAACCACTGATTCTTCACAGCCAGACACGTTTAGTATATCCCTCCAGGAAAAAGTCTCCTTTGGTATTGAAAACAATGCAAACTTAAAACACAGCGTGATATGATGTTTACACACTTACTAGCTTTTGGCAGGTCATAGTTTTCGTTTCTCCCACGGGCAAGGCTGTAGGTGGAGATTTGTATCTTGTGTGACGTGGAAAAGTCAGGCAGGAGATCCAATCCATATAACGACTCGTTTCAGCGATTCAGAGTCGACTCCTTTAGAAGCCAATAACTTTATTAATCGTGCACTTTTTGGTTCAACTACTTTGCACATTGTTTACATTGATGGACAGCTACATGACACACTGCAATACAGGTCAGTTTCGATTTTGGATCTGTGTGGCTCTTTATTTTAAGTCATTTTATCTGACGTTGACAGGTCTATTTGTGTAATTTTCCAATATCTTAATCGAGTAATTATATGATGTGAGGAACCAATGGTTGCCAATGTTTTTTGGTGCATCATGTCAGGTTGATAATGTCTTGCGACCAAACATCATTGATGTCAACCCATACACCTGCTACCATATTCACAGCTACAGTGGAGTGGAAAGCACGTTTGTCTCTTTAATAGTGTTTTTGTAAACCAGAATGAAGATTAATTAAACATTATTTGTGTTAAACATGATTTGTGTTCCACACTGACATTGCAACATACAGATTTTGAGATCATACAGACAGAATCTTCATCAATGCATACGAAATGTGCATACCGTATCCTATGTGTGTACTGTTATATACATATCCTCTAATTTTAGGGTACTCTGCATAATTATATTTCATTCTGAAAGTAAAAAAAAATCATTTATGGTTGGCTTTCCAGCTGAATTGACAGGACTGAAAGGAAATGAAGAAGGAGGGGGAATCTTCCCTTTTGATCTTTTTAGAGGGGTGCAGGGTCCTCTGTGTGGCTGGCAAACACATTTAGCCTGTAATTGTTCAGATCATTCAGACAATCAGCCTTAGAAATGCATGGGCAAACAAAAGATTACAGCTCCAATTGGAAAAGTCAACAGTTCTTCCATATGTTCCATATACAAACAGGCAAACTGTTAAGTCCCATCTTCTCTTTGAACAACGTTTGCGTGTAAGTTATAACTTTGTGATTGGCTGTTGGCTTGTGCGCTTGATATCAGTGCGAGTGTAGCAATACAACTACTGTTATAGTGTTGCATTTTAAATGATTGGTGGTTATGACAGCACAGTATATATATTTATTTAAATACTTATCCCAGATTTTACGAAGTTGACTTTCTGCTTTCGTTGACTTTCAGAGGTCGTTTAGTGAGGTTTACCATAAATAATAAGTAGTCTTTTCGCTATAAATACTATAGACATTTATTGCTTGCTGATGTAGTGAACGCTGTAAACATATGGATACTAGAAGAGCACTTGAAGCGGACGTTATCTGCATCATTTGAATCCATGTTTCTTCCATTGAGCTCCAATTTGCAGGAAGGATTTTATGACCAGGGTTAGGCAGAATGTGAAGTAAAAGCAGCTTAAAGGTCTGGGTCATCCCTTTCCTTCACCCCTACCATTCTGCCAGTTCAGCAGGGGTCCTTGTACAAGTCTAAATTGCTCCCTAAGCAAATTAAGAAGGTAGCCCTGTTTGTTTATCAGGGGTTAAGGATGACGGTTGCAGCTCAATAAAATGGATGAAAGCAGTTTTGCGTCCCTTCTTTCTCAGTGGAATTGCTCTTCATTTGCATGCCATCACAAGCTGCACAGAAGGTGTGATTTTTCCCACAACCTGCTGGATCCCCTGGGTTTCCTACAACTTTATGGTCATGGGGACAAATTTCAGGGGAAACTGAGGCCTGATAATGCAGAATAACCGTGGCAAATTATCCAGGTCTGTTAATCAATAGCAGACGTCATCAATGTAAAACACGGGGAGTCATTTGTAACCGGTGCCTCTTTTCTTTCATGTAACACCGTGTCCAAACTAGAACAAATTTAAGGCTTTTATTACTATTGTTTGGGGACATCCAATGTGTAATGCACAAATACATGCACAAATTTTGTTACCAGTAGTTTTAACTGGTTATCGAAATTCCATTTCCTAAATCATTTATTATCATAAAACCACAAAAATAAAAAGTTTGTATTGGTTACTGTCTGATCTTTCTGTCTCTGTTAACTGTGTTTATAAAGTTGACAAACATTAATCTTTGAAAGCTTCTCTATAGCTCAGTGGTAGAGCATCGTGTTAACAGCACAAAAGGTCATGGGTTTGAATCCAGGGAACACACATATGATAAAAAAAATTGTATACCTTGTAACACGCTGAATAAAGTCGCTTTGCCTATATGTAAATGTTAAAGACCAACCCCCTTTATTTAATAGTATGTCTGTTTAACCCGTTAACTGGCGCTGTCCCATGAGGGGGACACCTAAGTTTACTTCAATATTTTACATGTAAATGTTATATATATCACGGCAAACTATATGTCGTTGGAAAGGTCTAAGAATGAAGTTTTCATATTTTAAAACCTTTTAGCAGTAATAATAATGCAGTAACTGTAATTTATTCATTTGTGACAAGAGTATGCAGCAAGCCTCAGTTTTTTGATAAATTTATGTATTAAAAATAATACTATATTGCATTTTTTATTTATTACAAATAAATGTAAACTGCTTTAAAAAATATATATTTTCACCTCCAGACACTTCTGTAAAAAACGTTAAAGTGTCTATTTTTTTAAAACAAGACTTAAATTAGGCTTCTAGACAAAAAAAAATGCCAGAGTTATATTAATTTAAAGGTGTACATCACCTTTTTACCACCCCCCACTCAAAAAGAGCTGCGTCAGTTAAAGGGTTAAAAAGATGCCTATTTTGTCCTATAAGTGGTTTAACAGTGTATTTTGAGAGGATCCCATGGTTCTTTAAATTAAATTATTTAGCCAAAAGAACACCATTACATTCGTTGTAATAAACCAAACCTACAAATGTTTCAAATAATTAATTTAAGAACTATGTAAAACCATTATTTACAGTTCATTGAGGTTGTATAAGACTTGTCAACAAGATTATCCCTAGAAAGCAATTGATTACCAGCCAGTAAATTGGATGACATATAGGCCCATCAGCGCTGAATGGACTAGAATCGCTGGTTAGTCAATAATATACTTGCATCATACGCATGCATGTATAATACCATTCCAGCACTAATCTAAGAATAATTATTGACCAGTTATACAATGCATTTAATTTGATTAAACAGGTTGGAATATGTGAAAGAAGCTGTCAAGTCTTATCGTTTTTATAGCCTACGTTCAGCAATGTGCATCTCAGGCTAAAAGAAGACATTCATAGACTTCCTCATCACAGACAAGGTGATAGTGATCTCAGACCACAAATCCCTGTTCTCATTTTCTCACTATATGTTGCCCTCTGATCTTAGCTTTCGGCTCCTTGGAACCCCGTCCGCAAACACACACCACCCTGCTCGGACAAAACAGATACCCCTCCAATCAGATTAAGCTACAGGGAGTTAAAGGTCTGAGATTAAACAAAAACACCTGAGTAAGGGTGAAGAACCAGGGCCAAAGAGCCGCTGCGTGTCCAGTTCAACCAAAGGAGAGACCAAACAGTATTGCCCCCCGGAGAGAGACCGCCCTACTGAGCCGTTGACCTGAGCTGTGCCATTCCAAACATTCTGGGGGGAGAGACCCGGTATCTCATTCTGTACTGGTCACTAACCAGAAGGGTTATGCAAACAATGGTGGTATTTATTACGATGAAATTACATAATGACAAGTTGTTTCATACAAAGACAACACTGGCATAATTTTCTATAGATGAGGGCATTCAAACTTGATATCAGCTAAACGCCGTTTCGGCAAATATTGTATTGGTCCTTAGCATGTCTTGTACAAATATGAATTCCTTATAAATGCAGTATTGAAACATATGAATGTTGAGTCAATTATGCAAGAACTTTCGAGACAAAGGATGAGCGTCAGTATCCTAAGGTAAATTTATTACACGTTTTTAAATAAATATTTCCATCATTAAAATTATTTTACACATCCTCAAATAAAAATATATTTATATTTGTATAAAAAACAGACAAACAAAATGCAACAAAGAACAAAAGCTTTTCCTACAGTTTCGTACATTTATACACTTACAAGTTTCAACCACTTTGGGAAACTTGTGATATAATGAAAATGTAGCTGCCACATTTAAATATGTATTTAAAGCTCTGTTTGCTTTAACCATGTTTATCTCTTGAGAGTTCCAGAATCAAGAACCAGAGAGGTTACTGAGAGATGAGCCGGGTATCTTATCACTGGGTGGTCGAGAGGTGCCCCGGCTGCCTGTGTAACCGAATACAGCCCTGTGTTGTCAGTGCATTCTCTCTCGGGCCCTTGAAGTCCCCTTGAGCAGCATTATGAAGAGTTATAAATTACTCTAAAACTGTCAAAATCAAATGAAACAAAACCAGAAAGAAAGATGGAAGAAGTCCACGCACTACTAAAATGTCAGCACTTAAATGTCCCGTGCTTTGATTTTCTAGAGTTTCTATACACAGGTCAGTACTAAAAGTCAGGGGTACAAAAATAGATCTCTTTTATCTTGAGATTTTTTTTTTCTGAAAATTCATAAAAAACTAAAGGTTAGGTATATTGTTGCTCAGTACAAAAAATGTTTTAGGAGTCCACAGGAGAAGTCTGTTAATTGAGAAAGTTTTTCAGTTTCTTTTCTCCAGTGTCACTCTTCAACGCTCGCCTGAGTAGCGGGTGCGTTTAGTCCGTTTGTTGAAAGGGTAGTTGATGAAATCAAAGGGTCTGTGCTCTGCGATTTGATGTCCCCTGGGCAGCCTCTTCATGAAGTGGACTTCCCGCTGATGTTGCCTGGTTTTGGAGCCCTTGCGGGGTCTGCCTTTGCGTGTAAAAGCCATGTACCAGCCTTCATACTTTACATTCTGCAGAGCTGTGTAGTTATTCTCCAGTACTATCTCGGTGAAAATGCAGTCCTTCCCCTGACCGTTTTTCTGTAAAGAAGATGAGACAAATCGAATTATTAAAGGGAAATGTGAAGCTTTTCGAAAAGTATTTGAAAAACGTGTGCATAGGGCTTCCCCATACGCACAAGGCATATGCTTAAGTCATTATGATCCAAGATCAAGAAGGAAAAATGACAGCAGAAGCCAATGATTTTCCCCTTTCAGGAAACACAGTGTGGATTCATCCTCAAAAATCATGCCTTTGAATTATTATTAATGGTTAAGTCATTTTGAATCCAGAACTTATTCCTATTATAGGCTATACTCCATTGAACAATATAAACAATTCTATACCACATCAATGTTTGTCCAGAAACATATATGCATCATCTTATTTTCACTAAATGTTATCCGGCCAATGCAACACATAAATGCCGTAATGAGCCAAACCAGGAGTGCAAACCTTTCTCCAGCCTCTTAACAAAATGGCCTTTTAAAAATCTTAAATCCAAAACGGAAAAAGACTGGCATATCGTCCAATAAAAAACAACAACAGCAGAAAAAACTCTCTCATGCATGCTGTCGTTGGGCGGCCAATATGTCAGATAGCATAAGATCAGGGGTGCCAAGCAGATGGTCCACCTGGCAGGGTGCTGGGAGGTGGGGGCCGAACCTCCATCCCACTTTATTACCATGCACAGCAAGGAGAAGGCACAAATCCACATTGGAACAAGAGTAGCCAGCTAAAAATGGAAGAAGAAAGATCCCATTCTTCATTGTGCCTACTGCATCCAAGATAGAGTCGGGTGCCCACTAACAGATAAAGCATAATGTTTTGACCAACACTAATTTGATTTCCGGAAAATCTCCTTGATATGGTTGAGATGAAGGAAAAAACTCCACAAGCAATTTAATGCTAAGAGGAAGCAGTGGGTACCTACATGACTGTATGCTTTAATTTTGTGAATTATTTCTTATTCATCTTTCCCTTCTCTCTTCCCATCTGGACAAAGTCACTGATACATGTGACATTTTTACATAATTCAATATGTAATTTACTTATAAATTATGTATGACTTTTTCTCATACCTTGCCAATCAGCTTTCCCCTCCTGTTCATACAGATGTAGAAGCCTGTTTCAGCTCCTTTAATTCGTACTCGACTCCCAAACGTGTCAGTCTCCACTATGAGCTTGGCTGTAAAAACAAAAAAATGAGATTTTGTGAGATACTGCAACATGAAGTTTTAATAGGAAGGACACAACATCTATGTTTAAACACACATATGCACACATGAGCATAAATACAAGAAATCCAAAGGGACTACTTTTAGGATTTATGTAAGCTTAAATTCTAGCAAAATGATAAAAACATATGCACTTCAATTCTTTTGAAAGCAGCCAGAGGCTTCCTGGCAGTCCTTTTAACTTTTTGCATTTTATGTAAGTACATAAACAATATGTAAATTGCTATCACATGTCCTCCACATACTAAGAATTTTTTTTTTTTGAATATGTAATGTAAATGTATGATATTTTTATACCTTCATGGCAGCTTGAAAAAAGTTTTTCCCATTGCTAAAAAGCAGTGATTATTGTAGGAAATCGATAAGTATATAATTTAGATGAAAAAACAAATTCCTGAAAAACTCAGTTTTCCATGATACATATTCATCATGCCAAGAATTAGCACTTGCAGCCGTTCTCTAATTCAGCCCCCATACTCTGAGTGATCGTAAAGAGTTATGGTTCAAATGGAGGGGGTCAGATAACCTGCTGGTGAAGAGCCTAACCACAAGCCTGAAGCCGGAGCCAGGCACTGGCCTCAACTAACAGCCCTGCTGTCTCTACAACATGCTCAGGTGAAATGGATGTCACCACAGCCATGCAGGGCCAGAACCAGCTTTCCAAAAATACCACAACATAGCTAATAATTATTAAGTTTTATATGATAAAACCACATATGTGCTATATTAATATTATAAGAGAAATAAATAATAAATCAATTATTAAAAAGAAGTAACAATAACAGAAATTTATTATTGTCATGTTATATGGTTCCACAATTTTCTGTTGCACAAAAGCTTTTTTTAAAGACTAAGAATAAAAAGAAGGTTAAAAAGAAATAAATTGTTCTTTTATTATTTATTTACTTAATGGTTCCTTTGGTCACCATAGCATTGCTGTAAAGACCCCTTATAGCATTTTTAACAGTGTAATTTTCCCATGGTTCTTAAAATTAAATAATTTAGCCAAAAGGACACCACTGCATTCGTTGTAATAAACCAAACCTACAAATGTTTCAAATAATTAATTTGAGAAATATTTAAAACTGTTATTTAGAGTTCATTGAGGTTGTATAAGACTTGTCAACAGGATTATCCCTAGAAAGCAAACGCAAGGGTCAGAATTCGGCTAGACATATTTTCATCGTGGATCAGGTCGGGAAGGAGGGGAATGTTCTTCAGGAAATGTTTAGAAGTTTGAAGTAAGATGAGTTTTAATGGTTCTTCCAGACCCGCGCGTCTCTCTAGAGAATCACCTTCAACAATCTACAATCCATTTCACTTTTTTCGCACACCGCTGCTTTTTAAACTTCATCACTGACCAAATGCCCAACCATTTAAATGCACGGTTTTTTAGAAATCAAGAAACTAAATACGCAGTTTAGTTAACTAAATCCATTCCAGAATAATAATCTCAACGGATTTTATTATGATTGGACACAGTAAGAGAGAAAGCCAGTGTTTGTGTGTGATAAATAAAGAAGGATGGTCTTACCATGAACGTCTCCATCATCTGCCATGGCGTTGATTTTCTTGTTAGGCAGAACTTGCACGTGCTTGCCACTGGTTCGACTGTAAAGCTGGTAGGTCCGGATTAGTCTACGGCTGACCCGGTCCGTCACCCTACTTTGCTCACTCACATGCTGTGTAAAATTAGGTGAGGACTGAATGGTTACCTGTCAGAAATTAAATACCATATAATCAATATCTGCAGAAATTGTTTCATCATTTATTACGAGCCTATAAATTATGCGACTCTCCATATATCCAATCAGGATAAGTAATGTAATCTACAAGTTATTCTTATTTCAACGAATAAAAAGCGCTTGATATTTAAGAATTAAAAACATTTGCGGTATTATTAAGAAATGTGTCATGTTTAAATCGCATTGCTAAAAATCCCACAAATTTAAACTAAATTGTCCTCTCAGCGTTCAGGGACTACACAACGTGATTTATTATACAGGACATGTCTATAAAAGTTATGTCCCCACGACATGTTTCGTCACTGACTAAAAGCTGGCATACTTTACGCGCTCATGCCCACGCGCCCTGTGCCAGTATGATAGTGTTACCTGCCAGGTTACTGCGCCCACTGTGATACCCATCTGATAAGAACATGCTACACCTTTTCCCACCTCACTATTTAGTGCCTTTTATTTTTGTACATGCATTTCTTATGACAGTCAACATAATGTATCTTAATTAATACTAAACTAAGCGCGCATTGACGCATTCTGTTTTTTAAATATTTTTGTATTCTGAGTAAGAATGTTTTCTAGTTTCCAATATTTATATGTAACAAGCTAATTGAAATAATTTCAAATGCAAAAGTAAATAATCTACATAAAGTAAGACTATTAATGTCACATGAAGAAGTAAAAATTTGGCACCTACCTGAGCATAGTAGCAGAACGCAAAGAGGTGAAGCAATCTGAAAGAAAGAAATCATAGATTAATGTTTTGAAATCAAAGTGAAGCTGTTAATGCGTGAAAAGGTAAAAGGAAATATACTTACAGATAACTCAATCGCGATGGAAAGAGCCTCATGTTGCTGAAAGGTTCGGGCCTCGGAGGCAAAATTAGCGGACCAAATTATGTATAGGCTAATTTACGGAGATTTAAAAAATTAGGTTTTCCAGTTGAGACGCGCAGAGTCCAGCGCTGATATCCAAAACGTGACTCGCAACATATGATGAACAGATCAACTGGCAAATAAAAAAAACCTGCACGGAGGCAGAAAAAATGTCCAGTATTTTTCTAAGACAAAACGGCGAATCTATAGATTGACACCACTGACAAATACAAGCACTGTCTGGATTTTCTCCATCATAAATCGAAAATAACAACTAAGTGCACTTAACGCAAAACTTACAGCTTGTAAACGATTTACTTTTCAAGTTTTAGCGAAAGAGCTTCTAATGCATAAAGACCTATGATAAAGACGTTAGCAAGAAAAGCCCACGTCCTATGCTGTCCATAAAGGTGAAATAGATCCAACGGGGAATCCTTTGACGTTTGATCCAGGCGTATCCCCTTGATCATTCAGTCTGACTCCTGTGGGAATGTCAGTCAGAGGAGGCAGGACAGTGCATCTCTTGCCGTGCTGCTGAGCTTTCTTCAAGAAACAGTGTTGCTGGACTGGCTAGGCTCTCTTATCCCCTCCTCTTCTCTCATTGCCAGTTAGTCACCAATGTCAACCCCGTTCGCGCTTACACCCCTGGTTAAAATGGTAGGGTTGGTCCTGGAGGAACAAGCCCCCTTTTCAATAGAACAAAAGCAGATGACCCCCCCTCACTCAAACCCCCACCCAAACCATTTTTTTAATATGCCTTCACCTGAGTCCATAAGCGGTCAGAGAAGTTTAGAAAGCGTCATTGACTGAGACTAAATTTATTACGCATAAAAATTACATAGTATTTACTGAACATGACATGGATGCACCCAGACCTATTGTTATGCAAAAAACAAAACATGCGGAATAAATGAAAAATAAAATATTAATTCCGCCTTAACCAAGTTTTGAAATCAAAAGTGTTAATTCTGATTTCAAAACTGAAACCGAGGCTATTATGCAATGCCGCAGACTGCAGAACTGGTTTACTAGTGACTTGTGTATTGCAGAAGGAAAGTGTGAGACATATTAAAAGGATTACAGACGATTAGCGGTTTTCTTCTGAAAAGAAAAATCCCTAAAACATCAGAAGGATAACACAGGTGTGAAGTGTCTTATTTCATGTACTACTTCTTTAATCGTAAAATACTTTTTTTTTAACTTCTGTACCCTTTAACGTGCTATTTAATGTCATACTCTGATGCTATTTCGTAGTGCCCTTTAATAAATAATAACAATACTAAAACAGAAATTTAAATGTGATTAATGTTAATTATCCACCACAAATAACAAGGGAAAACAAATTGCCAGTCTATCTGCAAACATATTACTACAGAAATGGCATTTAGTCAAGCAAAGAAAAGCTTAAGACAATCAATCTATTTCTAATCTGAAGTAATTAAACGTCAAAATAACTCAGCCCCACCCTCCATTATGTTACTTTTCAAGACCCAACATCAGAGAAGTCAGAGGTTTGATGGCCCACCATCACTCAGAATAGGTCTGCGCTTATTTGCGATTTGCAGCTTTTTAATTTGTTAAATAGGCTACCTTATTGCCGACGCCCTTCATACAATACGACATAGGCTACTGAAGATAAAAGCACATCTAACTGCGAGTGAAACCTATTTGATCAACAATTAATTATAGGCTAATATTACTGACAAACAGCATGATATCAGACAGCTTATAATAAACAACTCTATGTGCTACCAACTTCTAGCACATCAACTCAAAAACTCTAATCACTCTGATGACAAACTTCTCCCACTAATTTGAGAAATTTGACTACTGAAACATTTAATGCAACAAACATTTCCTCCACAGGAGGGCGCCCTCAAAACTGTTACAGGTGTAGCTACCCCCTTCAAATATTTCAGAAACTGCACATGTATGTATATAAATAATATACAAAAAGGGTAAGGTTTGTACATATATATTAACCCTAAACATGGTTTAAAAAGCATTTTGTGCCACAGCAAATAACATCACTTCTAATAACTGGCAACCAACTTAAAGGGATATGAAAATTTACTTCCCCTTAAGTTGTTCCAAAATTGTATATATGTTTTGTTCTACTGAACAGAAATGAAGATATTTTGAATAATATTTATTCAATATATCTTCATTTCTGTATATATATATATATATATATATATATATATATATATATATATATATATATATATATATATATATATATATATATATATATATATATACACATATATATATATACACATATATATATATGAAGAGTTTCGTTGCAAAACGAGATAACCACCGTTTTTTTAATTGTTCAGAAATCTAGTTTTTTGGTTGTGCATTCCAATTAATTTCAGTGCAACTACAGTTGGTTTGTTTTGATTTAAACCTTCATAACTTAAAAAAATACAGCTAAGTAGCACCATAAAACAAAATGATAACATGATAACATAATAATAAACATGTTTTGACAAAAATGTTAAAAAATGGATTTATCTCGTTATAATATATACATACATACACACACACACACACACACACACACACACACACACACACACACACACACACACACACGACCTGTGCAATAATGTTGAGTCCAACAGGCCTACCTAGGAATATCTTTGGTTTTAATGTGGATACTTCCTGATCACATTACTCAAAGCAAACCATCGTGTGCACACATATGACAAGCCTTCCACTACTGTCTTGGGACAGTACATGTTTTTTTTCTTTTCTTTTTGTATACATTAGGCTGGGTGTTTAAGTGGACCAATATTAATGGACCATTGCAAAGTCAACATTTCATTCCATGGCTGAGTACTTCTGCAAGGCCTGAGGCAGAGCTGGGCTCCTGGTTAACTTTGTGTCTAACTCTGTTGCTCATTGCCTAACCAAATACAGGACGAATCTGAGGATGAGCGTTTTTTTGCCCATGCACCTACTGGACGAAGAGATATTAAGGCGAATTAAGGAGTACATTTTAAGCTGTAGCTCAATTGGTAGAGAATTGTTATAGCAATGCAGATGATGTGGCTTTGATTTCCAGGGATCACACATACTGATAAAATGTACATTGCCAGGCAGGGAACAATTGAGGTACTAATATGCATCCTTTAGTTACAAATTGGGTACCGTTCCAGTGACAGCTTTTGTACCTTTATTCTGAGAGCGTACTGTATGAATGTACTGTAAGTGTCTGTCAAATCCATAAATGTCTATATAGTGGTAAACATATGTTACATAAACAGACAGAAACATATCATGCAAACAGCTCATGTCAAGTCTTTTGCACAATCATTTAACTTTTGAACATTTCATTTCCCATGTGAACAGGATTTCATATCAGGCTGCCTTAATGTTGTAATCCCAATTAAGCCAGAACAAGATGATTCTTATTCTTTTTATACATTGGATTTAAAGATTTATAGTGCCCTGTCAGCAATTTGGTCAAAAGTTGCCTTCAGGCATTTAATGCTCAGCTCAAAAAGTACTTTTCTGATTAGTTTAACTTTTATATAAAGTTTAAGTGGCCATGGCCTCAAAAGTGTTCATGTATCCCTTTTGATGGCTTGGATGGAGAAAGAGAGCGACAGAGAGAGAGATATGTGGAGGATGGAATGGCACTCTTGGAAAGCACATAGCTTCCTGAAGTGTTGACAACCATGTCTGATGTGGGCAAGGTGCCAGAGTGGAATTACTGAAATAACTAACATTTTTTTCAGACTTGATGGCAGTTGTGCAGTCCAACAAATTTTAGCTTTGTAATTTTTACATTTCTTTCCATGTGTTTTAAAGGCATTGACAAAAAGCACATTTACACAGATGCTTTTATTCAAATCTACATTGCATTCTACAATGTAAAAATAATAAGTTGGCTCAACTTAAAAAAGTAAGTTATCTGGATGCCTCAACATTTTGAGTTAATTCAACTTAAAAAATATGACTTGACACAATTTTTACACTTTTTGAGAATAATATTTTTAAGTTTAATTTACTCAAAATTTTAATGCAACCAGGGGAAAATTACTTGTTTAAAGGAGTACTCCACCCTTAAAATGGGGCCCATTGACTTTTTATAGTACACTGTAAAAAATACTTTGCTGTTAAATCAACTCAGATTTACAAGTCATGTCAACAGAGATGAGTTGTCACAACTTATAAAATATAGTTGAGAAAAGTCATAGTTATAACAACTGACCTCAACTCATCTCAAGTCAAGATAAATAATAGTAAGTTGAAATGACTTGCAACAAAAAATTTTAAGGCAGCAAAGTCTTTTTTACAGTGTAGTAAAAAAATTACTATGGTCAAGTCAATGGGGACCATTTTTGGGTGAACTACTCCTTTAAGCAGAAGCAAAAAAAATTTTCAGTGTAGGTGCACATTTTTAATCAGTATGTGGGTTCCATGGGGATCGAACCCATGACCTTTGGGTTGCCAGCGCAATGATCTACCAATTGAGGTAGAAGACTTAAGATCGCCTCAAACTCATTGTCAAGATCCTTGTTACAGAATAAATAAAAAAATCGCATTTATGCTAAGTTTGTATGTTTGTTTGTTTGTTGCTTCTATAAGTTAGTACTCTACTTTTTTAGTACTCTATACTAAGGACTCATATATATAATCTATACCTTTGTTCAGTGTTGGGGAAAGTTACTTTTAAAAGTAATCCATTACAATAATAAGTTACTTCCCAAAAAAGTAACTAATTGCGTTACTTAGTTACTTTTCATGGAAAGTAATACTTACGTTACTTTTGCGTTACTTTTTCTTACTTGGCTACATCTTGATCTCGTTCAGGCCTTGTAGGTGTTTTTTATGACTGAGAATTGCATATTTCCATCGCAAAAATGTCAAGTTCTGGCCTGCCATCTCCGTTTCTGACTCAAACTGTTCCTGCTCAGGTGCGCACGCATAAAATGCGTAATTCTAAGTGACTACATTCAGTTTAATTCAGTACATTATTATAATACTTTTTTTAATCAAATTAATTAAACTGAAAAGTAACTCGCATTACTTTAAAAAAAAAAGTAACTCAAATATAAGTGTGTACATTTATAAAGTAATGCGTTACTTTCCTCGTTACTTCAGAAAAGTAATATTATTACGTAATGCTTGTTACTTGTAATGCGTTACTCCCAACACTGCCTTTGTTTCTTTTAACAGGTATTTGTTTGTAAAAAAAATAATGTTTCTATGCAATGTAAAGATCATTTTTAGCATGCCAATAAAGCCATATTAAATCCTGAAAAAGAGTCATTTATACACAGAGAGAATGACTAAAAGTTATAAGGGAAAGCTTTGGGTGTGAGAGGCACAGAACAAGTGTCACAGATTTTGTTGAAGACAGAAGAGAAAATGATAGAAAAGACAAGAAAAGGAGGGAAAGAAAAAGCAAAGAAGAGAGAAAAACAGGGGGCAGGGCCTGAGATCCCCTGCGGCTGCAGGGATTGCTGTCGATGCTCCTGGGGTTAAGAGGAGGGCAGGCAGGCCCTGTGCCTGGCTGCAGGGAGTAGGCAACCTGCTGAGGGCCTTTGGGGCCTGATGGTTCTTCCAGAGGGACAGCGAACTTTGCAGGAGGGTGGGCTGTACCCGAGCCCCGCATGCGTCAATCCGCCCGCTCTCTGCGACGTCAGCGGTGACGCCGGACGCCGGTCTCGCATCAGCCATCGCCACGGTAACGCACGACAGGCCGGCTTACAGTTAGATTCATCACAGAGGCCTTACTAAGCAGGGCAAGAAAACCAGCAGGACAAAACACACCCCAGGGAAGAACACTCATTTGAGTACCAATACCACTCAGCAGTGATTGAGAGGTGGCAGCATTGTTCTCACTTTTAAAGTGTCCTTTCAGAGGGACTCAAGGTGATGGACAGGCGTCACAGCAACACACACCGGCAGAACAAACCCAAAGTGAGGGACATGTTAATTGGAGGGAGGGAAGGAAATGGATAAGCAAACACACTAATGGTGAGGAACCTCGACAGCAGAGCCACAGATTAGTTCAGTATGCAAAGAATGTAATTGGCCCAACACGAGCTAATGATCTCTAAAGACTAATGTCATAGCGATTGCATTCGACAGAGTTGCTCACATATGTGCGCGTGTTGGTCTTGTTTGTATCGGTGGGCTCTGACTGCACACGGCGGGTTAAAGCCCAAATACACAATGAGCCTCCCCTGCCACTGCATATATCAATTGCTCATTATCTTATCATGCCACCACCACAGAGGCTCTTTAAACAGTCCTGCTGTAAAGGGAGGAGAAGTCGACGATATGCGATATGATTGCTGCATAAACAAATCATGAATAATGTAGAATTGGTGGAGAAACAAACATTCGGTACTCACTTGGTAAATTTTTGAACATAAAGCAACTATGTTTATTGTTCATGTGGGTCTTTAGCAATAGAAGCATAATAACTTTACATTACAACGTATTATGCTTGTTAAACAAATACCTCCTTAAAAATATATTTAAATACAGCGGTATTCTCATACTCAAAGCCAGCGGTTTCACAGTCCCATTGGGCTCAACCTCCTTGAACATATGTTAGTAATATATATCCCATACGAACACGTTGAATAATACGGTTTCAGCATCTAGCACTCTGCTGTTACTGGAAATTTGTCTTGCCCACTCACGCTGGTTTCGTGCCAGCAGTTTGCATTAAGTCTGATCTACTGTCTGGACAGTCCCAACTATAATCCCGCGTACAGTAATATCTTTCACCCTTTGCATTGCATAGATTTCTGCTCCTCTTCCTTTGCATTCCTTTCCCTCACCCCCTCCCCTTTTTTGGGATAAGTATGCACTGCATGCCACTTAAAATGTTTTTGGTGTGTGACAGACCTGTACTGTGAGGTTGTGTGGGGTCCTGGGGCTCATGTCTGAGTTGATTGGAGCTTGGCGGCCACACTCAGATCCATCAGCCGGGCTGAGCCGCAGGCGGCGTTGGCTCCTGGGTGGTAACCTAAAGATCCGCGTCACGCCCTGTTTAAGAGCTGGGTCGGCAAGGAGGTGAAGGTCAACAGTCATCCAAAAACCAGGTTTGGGTTGCCTTTGGACACACGCAGACTGGACCCACGAATTATGACCCCAGAGAAGAGCTGCTGCAAATTTTACGCCCTGGATAGGAACATCTGAAGTCATATTGAAAGATTTAGACATGAGTAAAATGAATTAGGGGGCAAATTCACTACAACAGTTGAACCACTTTTGCACTTAAAGGACAAGTTCGGTATTTTACACTTAAAGCCCTGTTTTCAGATTGTTTATGATGAAATAGAACGGTTTTGACTGAAATTTGATATATGATGCTGGCCCGGTGTTTATTGTATTACCCCTACCTCTACAATGGCTGCATAGGTGCACTGGAACAGTCCTTCCTGAAATGCATTGAACTTTTGTTTACAAAGACGTGAAACTCACCGAGTGGTCAGAGGTGTTCACTGATACGCTCACACCAAAATCGCTGCAAAAGATGCTTTCCAACAGGTGTTTTAGCATTCGTTGTAAACTTATGGACCTTTTTTTCCAAACACCTCACACCTGTATATTCTTCTGTTGAGAGCTTGAATAATAGACACTCCAGCCCAATTGGTGGCAATAATCCACCTTTGCCAATTGCAAGAATACAAACAACGTTCCCGGCACGGAGTAATACCGTACCTCACGGCACATCTAATACAAGTCAATGCAGTTGGACAAAAACTACGATAAAACCTGTTGAAATGCGTATTTTGCAGCGATTTTTGTGTGAACATATCAGTAAACACCCCTGACCACTCGGTGAGTTTGACGTCTTTGTAAATGAAAGTTTAATGCATTTTAGAAAGGATTGTTCCAGTGCACCTATGCAGCCATTGTAGAGGTGGAGGGTGATACAACAAACACCAGAAAATTCTCGGGCCAGCATCATATGTCCAAATTTCAGTCAAAACCGTTCTATTTCATCATAAACAATCTGAAAACAGGGCTTTAAGTGTAAAATACTGAACTTGTCCTTTAAAAAAATAAAACTACACCCAAGTGCAATGCAGCTTAAGCTTGTGCAAACTGATGTAGTGCTGGACTATGTATTCAAATTAGGTAATTGTCAATCTATGTTTGCAGAACCCTTTTAAAAAGAAGTACACTTCTGCAACAGTTCAACAGAAATGTGTAAATATTGTACCTAAATGGCACATATTAGGACCTTTTTAAAGTGTACTGGCCCAGTGACAGCTTTTTAACGCTTTTTAACACTTTTTCTGATAATGTAACTTATGACACGATTTCATTATACATTTTTTCACAACATAACTGTGTAAAAACAAAACCATGTCAAGCATCAATTGTGTTCTGCTGCTGTGTGGACCTAGCCACAGAGAGCAAAGCTATGCTTTCCCATGTCACAGTTTCTTTTTCACACGCCTGGTGCTTGTGTCTGGCCTCCATTTGTGAGAAACTTACATTGGACTCATTCCAAGCACTGCCCTGCTCCCAGCGCGCTTATGTTCTCCATCTACCAGCCATTCCCTCTGCCCTCCTCGCGGACTGCTTTTTACATCTATGTTCTGCTATTACAATACATGATCAGCACACACACGCACACACAGGCTGTAAAATCACTGCTGCTTGATATTAGCTGAGAAAAGTGACTGAATGTCTGAAATGGCTATGAACAGGCTAAATTTACGGCGGCATAACCGCTCGGGCTTAAGCCAGACATGAAACGGCACACGTTGCCGCAGGAGAGCGAGGATTGAGGGAATCTGTTCAGGCAAAGCCAGCGGCCACTCTATCTGCAGCCGAGGAAAGGTAAAAGCGTGGGAAATAGTGGCGAATGCCATTGTGGAAACTTGTGCGTGGGTTTATAGTCACAGTGACTTTTCCAAATGTATTTTAGGGCAGTGCAGACCTCAAATATGAAGTCTTTTATTAAGTAAAATAACAAATGTGTCTGAATATTCACTTGCCCTGTGACTTTTCCACTTGTCTGGTTATGACCAACACATTTCTGTCAGAAAAGGAATATGTATTATTCCTAAAATGTGAGGGTAGCGCAGATGTTGAGCAAGTCTGACTTGGACTCAGTCCGTATTGTGACCTGAGTTATATTTTTATTGCTATATTGTTGAAGCAGCCACCACCCACCACAGCATAAAGTGTAACACAATAAAACAGAGGATCGGCGTAAGCTGTGAGTGTAGAGCGGCCGTGTGGCCTGCCTGTGTGGTTTGATGAGTTTGTCCGTGAGATCCGGCGACTGCGATCGTTGACGTCCGGTAGGAAACGTGGTCACGATGTTTGGGATTTCAGTTCCTTAGTTTTACTATCTGGGTTTCCACAAGAAGCCTAAAACACAGTGCATTACACAATAAACCTGCATCTGTGCCTTTTACACATTTTGAATATTTAAGGGGACATATCATGAAAATCAGATGTTTTCATGTTGTAGTGCTATAATTGGGTTCCCAGTGCTTCTATCAACCTTGAAAATGTGTAAAAGATCAACCTAGTAACTTAGTTTTGGAAAACCATTCTTTGCAAATATGTAATTGAAATTTGGCTCCCCTTGTGATGTCAGAAGGGGATAACACTGCCCCTTAATCTGCACTATCCAACCGTGGCACTGCCATTTAGTGCAGAGATCAGCTCATTGTTCCTTTTATTTAAGGACACGCCCAAATTGGCACATTTTTGCTCAAATGTGGCAATTTTAACATGTAATAAATTATCTATATGGTATTTTAAGCTAAAACTTCACATATGTACTGGGGACATCAAATATTTATTTGACATCTTAAAAAAAGTATTGTGAAATGGCCCCTTTAAATAAGTTTACTCTAGTTAGGTGAATGCATGGAATGTCTGGGCTAAATTGATGTTTCTGCACTTATAAGTCTAGCATGTATTCAGGTTCCCACATCTTAGTTAACTTCAAATTCAAGGACCTTTCAAAGACTTTCCAGGTGCTATACCCTTAATTTCAAGGACTAAATGTTGGGACACATTTCAAGTGAGAGCAAGGTTACACCGTGTTACCTTTAAAGATACATTATTACTGTTCCCTTTCGAGGGCACTCGCGCTGCGTCACGGCGGTGACACTTTGGGGATGCCTCCAGGGGTAAGTGCGTCTGAATGTGTATATCAAATTCAACCAATGGTGAGGCTTAACGACAAAGACAGGGTGACGCGGGAGCCAGGAAGTATATCGCTATCTGAAATATTGCCAAAGACGCCGTTACAGGGACGCAGGAAGTATGGCAAGGGAGACACAGCGTCTCGTTCCCTTCTCAGAGAACAACAGTTACATATGCAACCGAGACGTTTAATGTGTTAAACACAACTATGCAAAAAAGCATTTTTATGATATTATCCTAAACTACACAGGGAATAATATGGATTTTTTTCCAGAAACTTCTTGCATAAAATAGATTCAAGAACTTTCAATGACCTGTATCCATGCATGTATATTTTCAAAAACTTCCCAGGGCCTTGAATTTTTCCCCCAGATTCACAAACTTTCAAGGATTTCAAGGACCGTGGGAACCCTGTTTATTCAAACTCATATTCAGCAGCTACTGTACTTATGAACAGTAGTGCATGGACCAAGAAACAGCGAGGTCATGGGTTTGAATCCCAAACTGACAAACTGATAAATTAATCCATCACTTTGGATTAAAGATATGCCGAATGCACAAATTTGAATGTTAAAGATATTAAGGTTATTTTCATTGAATGTTCTTTACATTATTTAGGAAGATTTTATGCAAACAATAGTAAATCACCAAAATGAACCAGCCAAGGTCACATTTATTGTTTTTCTTTGGATTAACTGCTTTTGCATGTAATCTCATTTGTAAGTCACATGGAATGAAAGCATCTGATAAATGTACATGTAAATATTAAACAACTGGTAGGACTACACTTGAATGTCTTTGCGAACATCTGAAGACCAAAAGACCATGGCAAGTATTTATCGCCCTGTTGGCCGCTACGTGGCCGCAATCTCGAGCTAAACATGACTGATATTCTTGTAAACACTGAAAATCTAGTTTCACCAATGTGTTTACTTTAAATACATGCCAAACCAGTGTCACTTCACATTATTATTTCTCTTTTCCACTTTACTCACTTCCACCATCGTCTTCCTCCACAAGCACTTCATCTCTTCTTTCTGAAATGTCTCTTTTGTAACCTCTCATCTTATCGCTCCCTAGTCTCTTCTTTATTTCTCTGTTCCTCTGTCTCTCTGTTTGTCCATATCTGTCTCCTTTTCTCTCACTGTCATACATCAATGCATTTAACAGCTGTTCTGGTGGGCTGTTAAAAATCTTGTCTCTTTAAGTGAAGACAGGGTTAGGTTGAGGGTGTCTACTGCAGAATAAGAAAGGGAGGGGCACGACTGGAGCAAAGAAGAAAGAGATTTCAGTGGCCCACAGGGAATCTGACTCGTCTCTCAATCTTCTCCAGCCAGGATGACAGAATGAGAGAGAGAGAGAGAGAGAGAGAGAGAGAGAGAGAGAGAGAGAGAGAGAGAGAGAGAGAGCTTATGCTGGATCATGTTTCTGCTGGAGGCCTCTACTCAGAGTGTCTTGTCTTAGACACTCTTCAAATCAGTATCTGGAGTCGAACATGCACAGATAAAGACGGAGAAATACAGGCCGTCCTCAATACACAAACCTCAAGATACAAAAAAAGATGCAGTTGTTTTCTTAAGACTAAAAACACCAAGGACGATAATAGTTGCATGGTGGAGGATTTGTCTAATATATTTAGAAAATCTTTGTTTGTAAGAGGACTTCTGTCAATGTTTACTTATCATATATGACATGATGGATAGTAAGCGGACACAGTTTTCAAAGTTACGTCCCGGGATTTGTCCTGGGATCGTTCGGCCCTGATTGATTCACACCGCCAGTGATCTTCCGGACTCTGTGTATGCACTTTAAGTTTGCTTATGATATGCAATTTCTTGATCATAAAGTTCGATCATAAAACAAGCACATTGCGTACTGTTCCAATAGGTTGGCGAACGATCTCAGCTTCACCTCTTTCCAGTTTTAAACCCCCCTGTCGAAGAGTCTCAAGATAACTACATCATTGTGATGACACATGCATGATTATTACAATGACAATAAGCAGGCTAAAGCACGCACATCAATCTAAATTGGGTGCTCGACCAAAAAACGTAATAGTGAAACAATACAAAGTCGGCAACACCAAAGCTCCAAAAGTATCAAATCTGATGAAAAGCCTGCGTGCTCGAAACGTAACCTTGATGCCATGCACTAGTTTTAAACAATAAATATTTTTGATACTTTTGGTGTTGCCGACTTTGCATTGTTACATCATTATTACAATGACACATCCCTTACAGCATCATTTTTGCCTTTATTCACACAAAACCCAATCCCGGCAATGTTAAACCACATTCACACACGTCTTTGGTCCCAAAAAATACCTGTAAAATTGGCAGACCAACCTGATCTCACGAATTTCCGTGTTATATTCATGGAATATTTTGCTCATTTATCCGTGTCATTGTCACAGATCTCCGCATTTTTCAGTGTCCGTACCACGGACTTTCCTTTCCGTGTCAGTTTCACGTATTGGTTACTCAATTGTTTTTCCAATTTTCTTACCATTGTCGCATGGGTTTGGGGTTAGAACGACTTTCTGTTACATAAAATGACATCCTAACCCAAACCCAACTCTAAACCTAACGCCAGGCAACAATTGTATAAAAATCCAGAAAAAAATTGTATAAACCAATAGTTAAAGTGACATCCTAACCCAAAGTATGTCATGCGATTATCATGACAACAGTTGTCAATATCTCACATAATTATCAGGACATAAATAAGCCTAGAGGTTGTAAATAGTGTAAACATGCACAATTTGCAAACTATTATGATAAATAGCAATAATCATGTATAGTGACATTATAGCGAACAATGTTATGAGATAATGCAACGTACACGTCATGGCATTTTGTAATTTTTACTTGGGATTTAGCTGCAATCATGTAAAAACATTATAAGCTAGCAAACGCAGTACTTTATTATTATATGCACTCTACACTTGGAATAAACTTCTTATTATCCTATTACCATCATCTATACTTTAGTAGACTATGCAGTAGCCTAATATTTGTATAAAATTGTTAAACATTATCTGGTCATTATCTTTGGAGTACTAGAGTGGGAAATTACGACAGTTGCAAGTATTCTCCAGCGACTCTAGGGGTCGCTGTTTGACAAAAACGCAGAAATGCATAGAGCGGCTTTAACATTCACGAGGAGAAATGTCTGCAAACTGAAATGAAGCAGAGATCAGGGAGCTTGTCAAATATCCACTTTGAAGCTGAGATCATTCACCAGCAGTGTTGGGGGTAACACATTACAAGTAACATGCATTACGTAATAATATTACTTTTCTGAAGTAACAAGTAAAGTAACGCATTACTTTTTAAATGTACACATACACATTAATATTTGAGTTACTTTTTTAAAAATTGAATTAATTATAATTTTTTTAATTGAATTAATTATTTACTGAATTAAAATAAACGTAGTCACATTATGCACTCTATGCGTACACGCCTGTGTGGAAACAGTTTGAGTCAGAAACTGAGATGGCAGGCCAGAGCTCGACATTTTTGTGATGGAAATATGCAATTTCAGTCATAAAAATACTTGCAAGGCCTGAAAGAGATCAAGCCTCAGCCAAGAAAAAGTAATGCAAAAGTAACATAAAGTAACGTAAGCATTACTTTCCATGAAAAGTAACTAAGTAACGCAATTAGTTACTTTTTTTGGGAGTAACGTAATATTGTAATGCATTACTTTTAACTCTTTCACCGCCAGGGTTTTTTAAAAAAGTGGCCAGCCAGCGCCAGCGTTTTTCATGATTTTCACCAAAGTTTAATGCCTTCCAGAAAATGTTATTCTTTAAATATATAAACATACAATATACCAAATAAAAGAATAGACCCTCTGCTTTCAAAAAAAAAAACCGTTTCATCCTACCTTCAGTGGTTCTTTTGTAATCAGCTTTTGAATATGGGTAGGTTTCTGCAAAAACACCACATTTTGAGCAAAAAGCAGAGATAATTCCATTTTTGTGACGGACTTTTCATAGAGATCCCATTCAGAGCAATCTTTAAAACAAACACGGACATGCAGCCTCTTGCCATAGGGCAATACTTCCGGTTTTAAAAAGTTGCGGAAGGGTATTGGGTAATAACGGTATTGCGGAAAGACGGAAAATCTAGTCATTGGCGGGGAAGCGTTTTCTCTTAATTGACGAGATATCTCGTCAATGGCGGTGAAAGAGTTAAAAGTAACTTTCCCCAACACTGTTCACCAGCATACTAGTACAGCGGGTCACACGCTCCGTTATAGTCTTATCATAAACAAAAATGCTCTCTAGTGGTTTCTGGGGAGAAAATTAACGGATAACAAGCAAACTTTAGACGCTGCGGAAAAAAAACTACCAAGTGCAGGACTTAAAACATATCACGTGTCTTTATGGGATCTTTACGGTATCTGTGTGAACGCACAAACAGAATCCGGAAAATCATTGGCAGTGTGAATGAACCAAAAATCAAACGATCCCGGACAAATCCCGGATGCATTTTCCGTGTATTTTCCGTTATTTCTGTGAGAAAAGAGCTTTAGTAGGTCCCCATCCCAGGATCTATCCCAGGATGTGTTTGTGTTCACACAAAAAGAACTCAAGAGAGTTATGTGAAAGAGATAAGTGATTAGTGCATTTGCATATTCAAATATAGTGTTTCATGATTGGTCACCACACACAATGCTAAGTCATATGGTGATGTTGTCACTATGTTTAACATCATTTTCACTGTATGGAAAAGAGTAGGGTGGAGATTTGGAAAAACAACATGAGGGAGGTAATTCTGACAAAATGTTAATTTTTGGGTGATTTGAATGAGATTAAAATGACAAATAAAAGGAAAAAGACTAGAAAAAAATATTTGCAGAATAGGATGCAGTCAATTCTTTTACATTACAAACTGGTTTATCATTCCAAATATTTACAAGATAACAGATAGCACTACTGTATATATAGTCACTTGTCTCTGTCAAAAATGTCCTCTTTTTTAGTATACTGAATTAAAATAAACAGAGAAAGTGATCCGTAGCGCTTGGCCAAAAGCAAAGAGAACAGAAACAGAGAGAGGAGACTGAGGCCAGATTTAGAGAATGAACAGATTGAAAAAGCAGAGAAGGTGCAAATCTTGCTGGAATTTTAAGGAAAGGTAAAGTTGAAAGGAGAAAAGGCATGTAGAGAGTGCTTGTGTTTATATAGTCCTCTTCAAAGGATGTCGTAATTATTTTTCCATACAAAGTATGTTAGCTCCATATGCGGGTCTGAAATGTTTGTGAACGTTTCAGGCCATCTGATATCCAGTGGATGCAATCTGTTATTCACAGTGTGTTTATTTTGTGTACATTGACAAAAGAATATATTCATAATGTAGTAGCTAAACATGTTTACATCAGATCCTATATCTATTTTGCTATATATATTTAACTCTATATGTTTAAAAAGAAAAAAAAACTAAACATAAAATGACATTTTGGGTCTGCAAAAGTGTGCTCTCATGCCATTAGTCATAAGTCAGGTTAACATAACACGCCGTGTGCAACCAACAGCAGATAACCCAAATGTTTCGGCTGTAAAACCTCCAGTGTATATACCCTGTTCTGGGGTCAGCCTCACACAAGCATGGGGATCCCCTGCCACCCTCACGCCTTCCTTGACCTCATAACCTCTGCTGTCCCTCTGCAGCTGTAAAACCACACTACAGCATCATTAGCATGGAAACAAGATGTTACCTATACAGACAACCTGGGGAACCAATTAGACGGCGTGAAGGCCTCGCTCAGATTAAGTCCACTAGATTTGGCCCGAAACACAAAAATAATGAGTAGTATTGCTTTGTGTAGGCTAAGAATTTGGTCAGCAGCAGCAAAAACATAACACATACTAACTAGCACTTACAAGATATCATAGGTCTCATATGTTTGCAAAATACAAGCATACTGTACAATTTGTACCCACAGTTTAGTAAACAACTACTTTAATGGCTTATTATAATAGCTTGTGAACGTTTAGAGCCCGTCCGCACAGAGCTGTATATGAAATATTTTGTATCGTATCAGCGTTTCATTCAGACGGACCCTGAATCTGCAATTTTTTTTAAACCGGGTCTCAGAGTGGATAAATCTAAACACGACACCAGTTTTTTGTTTTGGGGGGGGAGCAGGGGGGGCACTGCCCCCAGTCCAGAGCCAAATATGATTTTGTCTGAGATATGAATAAAATAGAAAGATGAAAATTCATATTTTATTTGTCTAATCTTAATATTTTAACAGGTAGAATGAGTAACTTAAGGCTTAAATAGTTTTAATTCCTCTGCACTCTCTTGCTAATCTCAAAGTATTGCTAGCAAGTAGTGTATCTTTGTGCCAGAATTACAGAGGCACAAACTGGTCTGGAATGTATGCTACATCGAATTAAGTCTATTTTTAGTGGTTTAGTGGGTATTCAGATATTTCTTGAGACGACAACGCATTTTCAAGGATAAAAATTGGATAGGGAAAGTAGATGTTGCTTTATTTGCTGTGTTTTTTGACAAATGGTAGGACAAGAGGAAAGCTCTATTGCTTAGAGAGGTTGCTCTTTCAATGTTTAGGAGACTTAATAGAAAAATCAGTTGTTTCACAAGTATAAAAAACATTGTGTCAGATGTTTATCATAAATTAACAATTAGGAAACAACTTCAGATATAGACGGTTTCAGCAGCAACAACACAAACTAACCGCTTTTGTGAACTAACCGCAGCTTCCGGTAGACTTTCATTTAGAATCAATAGCACACAGTCCTTTTACAGTAGTTTAATTTTGATAACAAGGGAAATAAATGACAAGTAAATTACCTTCATTCATATATCATATCGAACGCATGTCGACCATTACATTGAGCTAATGTTACTGTGTACAATTAATGTTTGCAATGTTAGCTACAGGTCCATGAATTCTTGCCCGGCTGCCAAACCTAAGCACAGTTGTGATCCATGCTCGTCGTCTCTCGATTGTCTTTAGCAAACCAAAGCATTTTATTTTAACAAGGTATCTGTTTCAGAGATCAATTTAGCTACTAGCCAGACCGATAAATAAATACAGACCGGAAGTTCACTTCGGTTCAGGCACTTAACCGTGACAACACCCATGAGTCTGAAAAAACTGTCTATAGAGTAAAGGCCGAAGTACAGGATGGTCCATTTTTTACCTGTACGCGAGGGTCCGCATACAGTGTACGTGAAGCAATTTTGAAACCCCACGTACATTGTACGAGTAGGTTGCGCATGCATGTAGAGGAGTATGTAGACCACGAGAGAAATTGCAAATTGTGGCAATGCACATGCGTCGAGCTAGCCTGGTTAAAACCAGACCATTCTCTGTAGTAACTGAGCTATGGTCTGGCAAAGCTTCATAGACAAATCATTTCCAAAGGGGCGTCACCAACGGACGTCACTCAAATGCCTCTGGGTGCAACTGGACCTAAAACCAATCAGAGCGATGAAGGAGATGACGTATGCAGAGCTATATCAGACTTTTGCCGAATCCAGTTGGTAAAACAGCGATAACAACTTTTTAGATATGAAGGTTTCGAGTGTTGTTCTTTGCTTGGGTTTTAACGAAAATGAAAAGTTGAAATAGCTTAAAACAGACGCGATAGCTGATTCGAATGAATGATGTTCCACGGCGGCATCCATCTTTGTAATGTACAAAATCTGCTGCACCGTCGCTGCGCTGTCATCTTCGTGTAAAGCCCGCCCCAATGTTTCTGATTGGTGCCACGGTTTCGATGGATTAGAAATGGGCTTAAATGAGCTCTTTGCCAGACTTACTTGCAGAGCAAATCTAAATTTGCCAGAAGTTATCTGGGTTTCCCAGGCTAGCGTCGAACGTAAATGGACTATGTATTGTGCGGCTGTGTGCATACTCTCATGTATGCATAAAAAACAGAATATACCCAGGGCTTAAGCACAACGTTATCAAATAAATGTGGATAGTTTGCATTTGATTTAATAAAAAATGTTGAAAATTAAGAGTTTGGTAACAGACTTCAGTGTCCTGGCAAATCTGAGCTTTTTACATGCATTTGCCTGACACTTTAATTCAAAAGGGCATTCAAGCTGTGTGCCTTTCTTGGGATCAAACCCATGACCTTTTGCGCTGCTGACACAATGCTCTACCAGCTGAGTTACACAGAGGACTGTTGAGATCTCATCTAAAACACTAGAGGAGATACATATGAGACTACTTTGGTCTTTTTGTCAAGAGAAAAATCTGAGAATCAACAAAGTACACTTGGTTTTTATTTAACTGTATTGCGTTCTAAGAGAAACGATTGAAATACAGCACAATGAGATCTGAATAAATGGGCATGTACGGGCTCTCTAACAGCAGATTAAAGGCACTAAATGGTCAGGGAATACCAAAGGGCCCTTATCTCCTGAGCAGACATACTGTGTGTGATAAAGTTGGATATGATGCGTGTTCCATTAGGCTCAATTAGGTGAAACATCTAACTAGCTCATTCATTGAGGCCGGGAGATCAAGTGGTGCTGGATTGCCTACTGAACTGAGGGCTTGTTAAATTCAACAAGGACTTGTTAAATGTGTCAACATGACCCTTGATGAACGAGAACTGCTACTTTATGCTTCAATGCCTTTCTGTGCTGTTTAATTTAAGTACTTTGAAATACTTGTTTATCTGCTTAACAGTTATTGCGTATGAGCGCAAGCGTTTAAATTTTAAAGCAGATGTGGCGAAATGATGGAACGAAACGTAAAATAAATATAATTAACAGGGACACAGCGGATTTAAAAATCCAAATGATTGTGTATTAAATCCATATAGTTGTAGTTATGCAAATTGTTAATCATTACATTATATATAATTATGCATCTACACAGCCTACAATCAATTGGAAAGAGTGTTAATGTGAGACATTGCAAGGACAGGATGAGAAAAAATACAGCATTCTCTCTCTCTTTCTCTCTCTCTCTCGCTCTCTCTCACCCTTCATATGTCAATCAGTCTTGTTATCTCCCTGGTCTCACCCCTCTGCCTGCCTGCTTTCCCGTTTGTGGCCGTCGATGTGTTAATCACCCTGCTCTGCTGACAGAGACCCAGATATTTTGACGTCCTGATAACCCCTTGCAGGACCTCCATGTCCCTCTCTTCATTTCTCTCACACTGCCCCGTCTCTGGATCTCAAAGCTTTCTCCCTTTACCACCTCCACCCCCAAGCAAAACACTCTGAGACCTCCTTATCAAAGCCCCCAGAAATAGACACCAGGGGTCAATGAGAATCTTTGCTGCCACTTACTTTGTGGCCACCTTTGAGAAACACGGGCTGGTTTCTCTCGGGAAATATATATTGTTTTCTTTTTAAAAGGTGTGAATGAATATTTTGTCAGAAGTAAACAACAAATCTGTATAGGGATAAACTAACCGTCAGTTCTCGCCAAAATTCTGTGCATAACATTAACAATATGCAAAGAAATACAATTGCATAAACTGCTTTAATACCACAAACTAAATGCACTAAAAGGATACTTGATTGACAGGAAATTGATGCGGATTATACCTGGAAGCAACACTGAATAGGACTCTTTAAAGTTGATGTATTGGCAGTGGGTGGAGGGAGGGAGGCAATTGGAAGGGAGGGGGGCGACTGAAATAAGAACTGTTTTGGCGAGCAGTTGATACATTTGATACGGGACTCACTGGATCTTCGACATGAGCTGTCAATGTGCTAGCAGGGGAGGCTAATCAATCACTGGCCTTCTATCTGCCTGCCTGTCTCCCGGAGCCTGGGGATGCTCTGTTTGTGTTGAACGAGGCCTGTAGAGTTGAGGGTTGTGCTGTTACAGTAACCCCGCACCCCCTTTCCCAGCTCCCACAGTTCTTATGCGGCCGGGCAAGGTGTATTAGAGCGACTCCCGACCTTCGCTCTCCCGTGTTTGTGTATGTCACTCTGACGTCACTTCGGTGTCCCTCTCCGACCCTGTAGGGAGGTCTGGTAAGGGCAGAGCAAAACGTCTGATGTTCGCACTGTCAACGCGACGGTTCGCCGGACTAAGTTTGGCCTCCCCACTGGAGTGCTGTTTTAAAGAGGGATAAGGGGCTCTCTGTTGATGTACTGGTATGTACCGACCAGGTTCTGCTTGTTTCACTTGGGGGTAAAGAAATGGCAGAGAAGCCGACCACGTATTTCTAGTGAAGGATGCGAGGGTCCCACAGCTGTGAACCGGAGCTTTGGGGAAAGAGTGGCAGCCCGCCGGCAATTGTTTAACACCCGGAGAATGAATATGTAAAGCGCGGCTAGCTCATAAATACAACATGAAAAGGCTCCTGCTGGGTATAAAGACATGTTATTAGGCTGACTTTGAAAAAGACAACTGGGAGTATTACAATGAGACTGTATATTCATTGAAGACCTGTCCTCGGCCACACAATGGGGACAGATCATTAAATTAAAGGAAGGAAAGAAGTGATAATTTGCTAGATTGTTTGGTACAAATATGGGGGAAATAATGTTTTTCACCTACTACTGGGTTGTTTTCTTTTGCGGAACAGAGCGGCCATCCTTTTCAACGAGTGTGAAACTTAAGAACCTTGTTCTTCTGTGTTCCTCTGCCTTTGTCGGCCACGTCCAAAGCTGGAATGATTATAATGATTTAGATGAGAGAAAAGAAGGAAAACTGTCAATTCTGTGGTCTTTTTTATTCCGGGATTGCATTCCCGGCTTGTGTCGAGGACGATAAACATCTGGAATGCAAAAGATCTGACATGCAACTGGTGTACGGCCAAAAAAAAAAAAAAATTGGTGTCCTCCACACTCTTATATGAATTTAAGAAGTGTGATTTCAGTCTGCTCCACATATCAACTGAAAGGTTTTACACACTTTATTATTTTTATGAAGTATGCCGATATATATGGTGGGACATTAAACATGTTGAGCAGCTGCCAGGCTTCCCAGGTGGAAGTCATACGCGCTGCCGTCAATTGCATGTGAAAATGGATTTTCACAAATACTTAACTACTTTTTCTTAAGCCGTCTCCCCGCGGTGCATATTACTCAATCTGCAGGACTGATTCTGATGTTTGTAAGTCTAGCAAAGTGTACGTTGCTGTGAATACGGTCGCTTTCTAGAGACTCAAAATCATCCAGCATCTGGGTGGTGAACAGAACCGGCAAGCAATAGCTTTCCCGTTAATTCATCCCACCCTTTCCCAATTCCCAAATCCTTCTTTTCTCCATGGAAAAGCCATCCTGCAATGTGCTTCGTAGTGTACACCAAAACACAGAGTCGCAAAAACACGGATACTTATCCAGCAGATGATGTCCTTGTTAACACAAGCCATTCATCGTCACACAATTAGGACATTTTTTTCAGCACCTGCTGCAGTGGGAATGGCCGTTTGCCTGTGTTAATTACAACCAGACTTCACTCTGTGAACACTATCAGCTACAATACCTACCACCATCACCACACATCCACTTATCACTGCCACTTATCCATGATCAAATCCGCCACCGCATCAGTAGTAACCCTATCTGATGCCTCGTAAGGAAACATCTCAGTTGGCCATAATACCGTAACGTCAACTTTATGTATACAGCACATGTGAGAGTTTACAAAGAAAAATCTGAGAGTTAGGGAGTCGGGGAACGCTTTTGGGCGGTGCTCTTGGGTAGATGACCTAGACCATTAAAGGTTAAAGCACTAGCCTTCAAGAACACTTAATAACTCCTGCCTGGTTACAGCTTCTCATTGTTTTCACTTTAAAGAGCTGTAAAGTGCCACCTAAGGGGTGAAAGAAATTCCCTGTCTGATTGAGAAAGAATCCACCTCACACTCGCTGGCTACGGGCCCCAATGCAAACTGGGAAATTGTGCTTATTGTCATTCGTAGTGGGCAGACATTCAAGGTTCTTTATTCTTTGGCTATACTCCACCATTACAGGTAGTTGCGAACTATCACCACTTGCTGAAATTTAGGCCCACTACACAAAAAGAATGGGAGCACAATGACTTCAAATAGGTTTCTAGGTAAACTCCCTTTAGAGCGATATAAAAGAGAAGACCGTACTCAGACACATATACCTTGCGTATTCTAGCTGTGTATTGGCTTATTGTTTTGACGTTGTAAATTAGGACAGTAAAATGTCTTCGGGCATTTGTGAATGAATAAAGGTTGGGCATCACTGTTTTTTTCATGACCCCTGAGAGAAAGTAATATCACCATTTGCCTGCATAGTGACATGCAGTTGTTTTTAAGGCATATAACAAAGTCTACAAGATTAAATAACAAGAATATTGTAATAGTATTTTAAAGTGCACTATAAAACAACCCACATTTATTAGTATACCTTGTGCCCCACCTACGTCATAAAACGAAGTGTTTTTCTATCAGGTTTATCAATAGGTTAAGCTATGCAGCATGCACAATTTTTAGGCATGGGCTGGTATAAGATACTGGCAGTATGATAACCCTTAGCAAAAAATACCACGGTTTCACGGTGTTGCTGTATTGCCATTGCAACACTAAAATGTGTTATTTTCAAATGGCAGGTAAAAATAAACCTTTAAATTATAAAATGCTTTCAAAAAATATATAATATTTTCGTAATGTATATTAAATGTAAACAAATCAACCACATGATTTAATGATTTAATACATTTTGTATAAACACAGCTCATACCTTGGAGACGGTATCACAGAATATTTTAGTGGTTTTGAAACCTTGACTGTTTAAAACCTTGGTATACCTTGAAACCGGTAACCGGCCCATGCCTATGCACTTATTATACAATAAAACATTTTATGAGAAACAAAATATTCCAGAATGCAATCCTCTGCAATGCAATACACTTGGCCTCCATATTCAGTGTGACAGAAGGACCAGAATAAATATCCATCCTTGTCTCACTGTCTTATTGACGTATTTGTTTTGACGGCAGAGTATAAGACAAAGGTTAATAAAAAATCAGTTGTCATTGGTAATTAAAAGATGGCACTTACAGAATTTGTAATGTAACATAACAGCATACAAAAAAATAGCACACTGCTAGTTAAAATGTTCACTTTTGCATATTACATACTGTTTCACATACTACTTTCACATAGTAGGGGGTATAACAAGCACACTTAACAGTATCCAATGCACTAGTAGGCGATTACACATAGCACCATTTTTTCTAGAAGGAGAAACATTTGACCTTTGCCCTGCCTTTGGTTTAAAGTGTGCACCCTTAGCTCCCTCTAGTGTCCATCTGGGTATCACACCACCAGCATAGATCAAGCAACATATGAATAAAGATCAGTGACAATAAAATTGTGACAACAAAGTCATTGTTTTATTCATTTTATGCTTTTTAGCAATAACTCCTAGCATTACTCTAGTCTAGTCTGGACCAGTTTCGTGAACTGGACCAGGTTCAAAGATGTGTTAAAGACACATTAACACATCTATTACTGAACCAGCCAACTTGGATACAAAAAACAAACAGATTAAAACAACCGTGAAACTGTATGGGGACAGAGCTTATCCTAGTCCCAGACTAAAATGCATGTTTGAGCTGCCTTAATAAAAATATGAAACTGATATATCAGTGCCATTGTTTTGTCTCAAGATGCACACCAGTATAGTTTTTTGTAAGGTTTGTTTGTAAAACTACTTAAATGTTCTAATATAATCAAGGTCTAGTCCTGGATTAATTCAAACCCTGTCTGGGAAACCGCCCCTATATCTAAAAAAGTGTGTGATCTATTTCATAAATAGTTTGGGATTCCTTGTTGAAAGCAACCACTTGTATTTTGCCCAGTACACGATCAATAATGCAGCCAATAGTACACGTTTCACACAAAGTTCAACCACGCTTAAAGGCTTCAAATTAAATCAACACTGAAAGAATGCTGTCAAATGAGAAAGTGCAGTTGGAAATGTTGCGGATACGCCACCATTTGCATAGCTAATACATCAGAGCTCTAATACACAACAAAGACGTAAACATCAAAGAAACCGGTTTATATCTTCAGATCTGAATCACTACAGGATTCGGAACGTCCCTCTGAAACCAGCCGCGAATGCATATTGGCATTATCTATTAAACATATCTGTATGAAACCAGACCTGAATGCATATTAGTGATTCTCACGAAATCCAGACTTAAAAGGTGTCCAGCATCAGATTTTTTTAAAAATCCATTGAAGCCAATTTTTTGCACACATAAGATTAAGGTCTGAACTTACTATAACCATTATTTTTAGAGGATTTAAAAAATATTTCCTATAGAATTATTTACATTTTTTTAGATTATAATTATAAAAAATTATCATTACCGCAACATGATGTTAAATTAAATATATGCATTTACAAACTCATGTTTCTGTTGAGAAAAAATAAAAACTGCTTACCTGGTAGCCATCTTGAGTGTCACAGTCAACTATGTCCCTTCCAACAAATTTTGTTTGAAAATTTTAGTTTCTTGAGGGCTTAAACAATGATTGAAAATTGTTGCGGAGGATGAGAACATTTTTCTTATTATTGTCTCTGCATTTACCAATGATCACCAAATACCACATATATACTATACTATAACATGCACTGAAGCTTTTTATTTTTTAGATTTTTTAATTATAAATATTTCCATGTCAAAGAACCCAAATCCAGTCATGGACATGTTGCGGTAATGAAAATGTTCCCCTTAAATGTGGAAAAAAATCGTTTGTATGATGTCATTTGAAATCATGTGCAAAATAGTACATGAAGAGGTGTTTGTAACTGTATGCTTCTTATTTTGATACTCTTTGCATTTACTTTTTTATCAAAATGTTTCATGACACCTCATAAGTCTAATTTCGGGAGAATCACCCATATGTGTATTCTTGGGAGAAACAAAGGTGAACAGAGCATAATATATATCTAGGTCTCTTTGTTAATAACTTGATGGGCCTGACACCGATTTGGGAGTTAAGAGAGCGAGTCACAGTGTGTCATTTAATGGACTTAGCAAGTAAGTAGCAGGAATGTGTCAAATTTGACAGCTATCTGCTGGCATGTTTACAAAAGAATAGTGGAGGACTGACTTTTAAAATGTGCACATGAAAGAGAAAGAAATGCGATACTCTCGACGTGTCGTGTTCATGTAGTTTCGAGTGTAATTTTATATATTCATTAAGTAGTGGTGCTTGGTAAGGTTCATAGAGGGTGTTAGGGATTTGAACAAACGCTTGACCCCAATCATTAACTTTGCTGTGTAATTCGTAATGCCGTTTTGTGCTACAAACACGAATGATGCACGAGTGTGTGAGATGTGCTATTACTTTCTTGACTTTTCATTATCACCCTGCCAATTTCAAATCCCATATACTCACAATGAATGAGGAAAACCACTAGCAATGATCCGTAAAAGCCTAGCAAACACAATAGAAAAACACACAAACGCACAGACTCACACTCAAAACAACCGTACCAAATGCAAACTGTTGTTTGTCTCAGATATACCAAGACGTCATTCTTAAGGAGGTCTAATAAATTTATTTTCACAACCCAGAATCAGGCCTTTGCTAGCATTTTCTTGGTTATAGCCTAATTCAGGTTTAGTTAAATCACTTTGGCAGTATTTTATAATCAAAAGGTGATTAATGTGTTCATATCCATATGTTATATATGTTACACATACCTCTGCAAGACAAAACAGTAGCTGTTTTCTTCAATGTCCTGCCGAAGTGTTAACACTTAGGTGCTGTCGTTGACAGCAAACTCTAGGTGGCACACCAGACAGCCTTTGTGATCCGTTTTTCCCAAAAGGAGGTCTTCACTTGCCATTTTCTGGGATTGCAATCTGGAAATGTAGTACATGTATATATAAATATACATGCTAAAAGTATGTATATATATGTAAACTTGCATCACATTGTTTTTTTAAAATAAAAACACAGATACATACATGTGTACGTAAATGTGCATAGAGGCCACAAACCGGGAGGGTGAGACGTAAATACATTTGCATACACAAACATGGAGATGTAAATAAATATATGCACACACACACATAGACGCACGCGCATCCCTTCATGCTCCTTGTCTATAAATACCCTCTCCTCAGTGATGGCTGTCAGGCCCTGTAACCTTGGCTTCTCCACTAGTGCATTGATTTATGGTAGGGCTAGATCGAACCGACCTTGCACTTGGTCTCAAGCAGTATAAGTAATGGTGGGTCATCAGCAGTGAAACACTGAGCAGCCATCTTGGCCAGGACTCGCCTGTTGTCTTTGTCTCCATCTCTCCGTGTAGTCTCTACCCCGGGCATCGCCAAATGGACACGAGTGGCCTTCTGCTTTTGCGGCCATCATATAGAGACAGTGAGGAAAAGGCTAAACTGCAATAAGGATCACACGGCGGTCAGCTATAGCTCGCTTTAATTTCATGCCTAATTTCTCCCCGTGCTCAAAGAATTGATCTCTTTCCTCTGTCTCCCTAACCTCTGCCTGGCTGTCAGGAGCTCCAGTCGGACGGAGGCGAGGTTGGGGCCAGACTGCGGTCATCCATCACACACCTCCCTAGCCTTGGATTCACAGCTCGGCTCAGAGGAGGGCCGGAGTGATGAAAGCTAAACCGTACAATGAGCTTATTAGATCATCGTAAACTCAACAGGCCAGATTCATCAAACGAACACACGTTGCTAGGCCAAACTCATTCTGGGGTCACAAAATGAATCACAAACCAGCATTTCTTGATTAACGTTATTAACGTTCTCGTATTTTTGTATGTTTAGACAGACACTTATGTAAGGAACACCTGTGGTTCTTTTGCTTAATACATTTGCTGATTTATAGCATTTTTTGAAGGATGCTAAATGACTCGTTTTATTCTACGTTTAGTTAAAAAAATATTATATATATATATATATATATAAATATAAATATAAAATATTCTGTCAGGGTGATAATATTTTATTTTTTGTCTGTTAATGGTCTATTTAGTTTTTAAAATAATGCAACACCAATTTGAGAGTACTGATTAATAAAAAGCAAGATGTATTTTGAATGATTAATGATTAGGGATGCCTAACAATCATTTGCGACTAATCGTTAAATAAAAGTTTTTGTTTACATAATTTATGTGGGTGTACTGTGTATAATAATTCTGTATATATATAAATGCACACACATGCATGTATAATTTTAAGAAAAAAAAAAAATTATATATATATGTAAATTATATATAAATATAGGGCTATCCAAAGACTAATCGATCTCGATTAATCGCATACAAAATAAAAGTTTGTGTTTGCATAATATACTTGTGTTTATTTAGTGTAATTATTATGTATATATATATATATAAACACATACATATATAAATTTAAGAAAAATTTTGTTTATGTATAATTTTAAAATGTATATGTAATATAAAATAAATACACACACACACACACACACTCACACACACACACACACACACACACACACACACACACACACACACACACACACACACACACACGTGTTTGTATTTATATATGCAAAATAATTATACACAGTGCACATACATATATTATGCATACATTATACATATTTAATTTTGTATGCAATAAATCGCGATTAATCTTTTGACAGCCCTGATAAATATAAACATGTATATACAAATGCAAATATTTCTTAAACAGTGTTGGGAAAAGTTACTTTTAAAAGTAATGCATTACAATATTTTGTATATAAATTACTCCCCAAAAAAGTAAACTAAGTGCGTTACTTAGTTACTTTTCATGGAAAGTAATGCTTACGTTACTTTTTAGTTACTTTTGCGTTACTATTTCTAGTAATATTATAAGGAATATTATTACGTAATATTATTTATACATACTTATTATACAAAATACACCCACATATATTAAGTAAATAAAAACTTTTATTCTTCGGACGATTAGACGCATCCCTACTAATGATAGACAGATAGATGACCAGCATTGGCTCTCATATACATTTATGCATTTGGCAGTCACTTTTATCCACTGCATTTCAAGAAAGAATACATTTGTATCTGGGTTCAAACCCATGCAATGCTCTACCACTGAGTTACACAGGAGAACTAGCTAATAAAGGAAATGTTGCATTTAATTGCATTATACTGGTCATCAGTCACTGAAAACATGATACTACAACAATTCACAATCTTTTATTATATTAACAAAACAACATGTTAAATATAACTAAGTGACTTAAAGGAACAGTTTATTCAGAAATTATACTTGTCATCATTTAGTTACTATGTAACTAAGTACTTGTATAAATTGGACTAATTGAGTCGCTTATATGTATTCACTTTTATTGAAGAAATAAAAAACAGCCATAAAATTTCTTCTCTTTACTTCTCAAGTGACAGCAGTAGTGAGTAACAGTCTTGCTCTTCTCATCATGGTGAGTAAATAATGACACAAGTTTCATTTCTGGGTGAACTGCCCCTTTAAAGTAAAACAATGGTGGAAATATAGGTTTAGTCCCTTTCATGTCAGTAAGATCTGAAGGTTCTGTCAAAATGACAAACCGGCTCCCCTCTGGCTGCACAGCTCAGACGAAAACTACAAGCTTGGCACAATAAAAGCTCTTATATCATTCAATGAATCCTCAGGACACAGAGGGGCCATGGACGATCCTCTGGAGAACGAACTGATGGACGGAGCTTTGATAGGCCAGACTGCAATTTTCAGATGCTTGTGCTCTGTACCTCCTTCAGGCTTTGTGAGGATCCCATATTGTCACCAGCATGGACGTGACCTACTTACACGCGTTTAAATCAACAATAATCACACACTACTAAAGGAAACCGTTCTGAGGTCGATCTGCTTACTGCTCTGACGTGTCAGGTCATGTGATGACAAATTGGCAAGGTGACACAAGAAGATCGTAAGCGTTTTAATAAAGAGCATAAAACTATTTAAGCACCGTCGTATCATTTACTATCTAATCTGCAAGTCCTTCAGGAACATAACAAGCATTCAGCAGTAATGAAATCAGTGGGCACACAGACATCCGTGAAGAATGACGTACTCGGAGCACACCACTGACACACAGTCAATCCTTATTTACTTAATTGCATGGCAAGCGGTTCACACGAAGCTATTTGTCTCTCTGTCTGTCCCACTGTTTGTCAGGACGTTTCATCATTGGCAGGGTTTGCGTCTTTGCTCCCATCTGTGCCCGTCTGGATGTGGGAGCTGGCAGTAAGACAGCGCTCCCCATCACCGCCAGCGCAGTCTGCATCCCCGTCTTGCAGCCATAAATCCTGAAATAACGGAATGCAGGAACATTCGCTCCAGACTGTGCCGCCCCGAGTAAGAGAGAAACTGCACTACGCTTTCGAAAATAAAGGTTCTTCGCAGCGATAATAGAACCATTTTTGGTTCTACAAATAACCATTTCTACCTCTTCCCCTATTTATAATTTGAAGAACTATTTTACACCAAAAAGAACCAATGTAAAGGTTTTTTTATGTTAAAGTGTGATTTCGTGAGGAGGAAGGAGGCAGATGGATGAAAAAAAGAGTAAAAGAGCGAGAAAGAGATAAAGAAAGAGAGAATGCCTTTGGCTTCTCAGATCCAATTAGTCGGCCTTGTGTAGTCGCATCTCTCTCTCCCTCTCCTCGCCATCTTAATTGGAAGCCGGAGAGACCAGTCGAAATCGCATTAACAGAGGTCCTGACAGAGAGAACCATCAATCTTTTTTTATTACGGTGTAATGGGGGTTCTTGGGAGCCGCAATTCGATTTGTCACTGGCCTCGTTCGCTGATAACAGGCATTTGTCATCACTTTCCCTCGCCTTAATGTTATCATCTCGGGCCTGACAGCTGCCTCCATCCAGGGAGTCCCAGCGACACAGCACATCCGTCAACATAATATTTCCACGGCCAAGGGGACTGCTACAGCAATAAGCCACATTAAAGCACTTATGAGGAGAAAATCTGTTGTCATTAATTAAAATGTTGGAGAGAGCAGCAGGTCTTCTTTGTGAGGGTACTGCGCGTGTTTGTTTCTTTATGAGGTGACAGTGGGAGTGGAAGCGCAAAAATATTCTCCAGCTTCTCGCCTTTGTCATTATGACAAAATGTCGTTCCTTGACTCAAACGCACATCTATTCTGCAAGCGCATCACGACACATTGTGATGGCAGCGTGTGTATATTTTGGAATGTGTGAATGTTTATTTCAAAGTAATAATGATGTTTTAAATACAGATAAAGGTCATGCTGCATCACAGAGGGTCTGTAAATACAAACAAAATACCTTTACACTCGGATATGAACTGCTTGTGCACCTCGGTTCAGTTCCTCTTCAGGACACAAGGGGGCGGAGTTGAGCCTGTGGTGACAGGTGTGGGGCGACAGTAGATTCCTCTGCTGCTAATTAGACCAGCATCCTCTCCTCCTGCTGACCTATAGGACACAGACACTCATTCCATCAGGGGAGTCAATTCGGAGTGAAATATGAGCTCCCGTATTTAGCGCTGTGCAAGGTGCGTGACAACTAAAGGGTGACTTTATTTTACAAAGCTAGATTTTTGTGTGACTCATGTGGACTGAGCCATGCTCAATCTGCGCTCTCAGCCTCCGATGATATTGCGCTAAGATGCAATATAAGTGATATATGAGGCAACTTGCTTAATGCAAAATGTCAAGCAGATCTACAGCTAATGCTTTAGTCTAGGTTCTTCAAAGTCATTATATCCATAATACCAATGCTTCGTGATACAACTCAGAGTATCCCAAAAAAATAATACTAGTGCATGTAAGGTGAATTTGCATGCTGAGATACTATGTACTGAATTAAATGAAATATTTTTTGACCTTTGTAACATTCTGTCATCATTTACTCATCCTTATGTTGTTCTAAACCTGTATGAATTTCTTTTTTTCTGATGAACACAAAAGAAGATATTTTAAGAAATGATGGTAAACATACAGCAGTAAATGACATTGACTTCCATAGTAGGAAAACAAATATTTTGAAAGTATTGTGATAAATGATTAAGAAAATATTTTGATAAATTATTGTAAGCACACCGTTGACAGTACCCATTAAATTCCATCATATTTATTATTCCTACTATGGAAGTCAATGGTCACTCTCTGCTGTGTGTTTACCATCATTTCTCAAAATATCTTCTTTTGTGTTCATCAGAAAAAAGAAATTCATACAGGTTAAAAACAACATGAGTAAATGATGGCAGAATTTTAATTTTAAAGTGAACTATCCCTTTAACAAGTATGCAATTATGAATGTAATTTTTTTATACACAATAAAAAAACATAGTGAAACTACATCTGCCATGTTTCTATTGTCATGTGACCTGTGTGTTCGTTTTCCATGTGCTTACAACAAGCTACCCTTACAAAAATTACCCATGGTTTTATTGTGGTAAAAGTGTAGTACCATGTTTTTTTTGTGTATTGATTATTATCAGCAAAAACATGGTTTTACTACACTAACCATGGTTAACCATGGTTTTTGAAAACCATATTTGCCAAAACCATGGTTATTTTGTAGTAACCATGATTTTACTATAGTAACCATGTTTTTTTTGTTTTAACTGTAGTAAAACCATGGTTCATTTTCGTAAGTGTACATTTCTTGGAAATATCACTTACATTTGAAAATAGACGCTCTGCTTTTACAGATTTTAGTAGGCTATTTTAATTTATTAACTTTCTCACATACTCTTTTATACGTACTGAAGTTTCAGACATACTATTTTTGTATACTATCCACCTTTTCTCGAACGTGGAAGTGAGTGATGTGAGGTATTTCCTTTCCGGTCCGAGACTTCCGGTTCAATAGCCAGCCGGTAGAAAACAGTGTAGTGGGAGCACGCATAAAACATGATTTAAAGGGCCATGGCATGAAAATCTGACTTTTTCCATGTTTAAGTGCTATGATTGGGTCCCCAGTGCTTCTATCAATCTAGAAAATGTGAAAAAGATCAACCCAGTAACTTAGTTTTGGTAAACCGTTCTCTACAAGCACATGAAAAAATAGGCCGTTGAAATTTGGCTCTCCTTATGATGTCATTATAATAATACCACCCTTTAATCTGCACTATCCAACCACAGCACTGCCATTTACTGCAGAGAAAATCGCAATTGAGTTTTAATTGCAACAAACCACAATCATTGTGATCAGTGTTTGAATTTCATCAGCCCATTTGCATATTAAAGGACACACCCAAAACGGCACATTTTTGCACACACCTACAAAGTGGCACAATTTTAACATGCTATAATAAATTATTTATATGGTATTTTGAGCTAAAACTTCACATATGTGCTCTGGGGACACCAAAGATTTTTTTGACATCTTAAAAAAGTCTTGTGCCATGGCCCCTAAAACAGTTCATATTTACTACACCTGCCATGTATGAACCACTGTGAGGATGAAATTAAGAAGTAGCTTGATATATGAAGATATATTCAATCATGTTGTGTTGTTGATCGGAGGAGATGGGTCTTCAATGCCCAAATATAAAAGCACAGAGACATACTAGTATCTTTACAATGGGAAAGTCAGTCGAGTGTTTGTACATGGAATTTACCAAGACTTTGTGTTTTTAACTTTTTAGGGGCTGGTTTAAAATGTCACAACTGTCCCTCTGGTGTGAGTTTTTTTTAAACGGCAATTTTTAATGGACTTGTTTATGGCGACACGTCAAGCTTCACGCCGTCCGACACAGTCAGCACAGTATTTTTCTCATTAAAACACATTGTAAGTTATTTGAAAAAACCGTAATAAACATATAAAACTTCTCGATGTATTGAGTATTGTTTTCGTTTTATGAAAACATTATTACATCGCTTCAAACATTAACTAAGCAGATTATGTTGTATATATTCTGTACTGCAATGGCATTTTTTTAATAATATATAATAGCAGAATAAATAAATCCGCTAAATCAGCATATTTTTATCAGCATATTATTAGTTGTTTTTAAACAATTATTGTATTTATTGTTAACTGGCAGTTTCTATGAAAGGTTTTACTGGATGGATTTGTGAATACCGCCACATACACATTCAGTTCTTGTGCATGGTTTATGGTTAAAAGAAATGTTTTGTAGAGATTTACTGCGTTTGTATTAGCTATTATGGCAACCCCTAACTGACAAATTATGTCGGTCTTCTTGGATTTCATAATAAACATTAAACAGCCAGTCAAAACGGCACACTTGTGTCCTTTGCAATAGACTACCATTAGATTTAGTGGCTCACCGGAAGTCATAAACAGGAAAGCTCAAAGATGGCGGCACCCACATTTACGTCAAGAAACATGTGGATAGGCACTTTCAGCAGTAACAACATAAACAAACGGCTTTTGTGGAACAAGCATAACTTCCAGTAAACTTTCACCAAGAATCAATAACAAGAGTAGAGTAGTTTATCTCTGAAAAAAAGCAAAATTAACAAGTAGATTACCTTAGTTCAAATCATAGCTAAAGCGTATCAAAAACTTTACTGAGCTGACGTTACTGTGTACTACAATACATATAATGTTAACTACAGATTGGCTGCCAAACCACCCTCTTCACATAGCCGTGATCCATGATCGTCTTCTCTCCGCATCTTTAGGAAACCAAAACATTTGTTATTTTTGACGAGGTGTTTGTTCCAGATTTCAGTTTAGCCACTAGCCAGACCATTAAACAAACAGAGACCGGAAGTTAAGTTCCAGACACATAACGACAACAATGCGCGACGCACGTGCGTAAGATGAAACGTCAATAGTGTAAAAGGAGGTGATTACAGACTAAGGTTAAGGTTTTGGTTTTACTCAAAATACAGCAATTACTCAAGTCAAGTAGGACTAAAAGTAATGTATGCCATAAAATGAGTAATAGTAGCCTATGTACGTATATATATTTTATAATAATCAATATAATTATCTCAATATTAATATAATAAATTCATTTTAACAGTTTATTAGATGTTTATATTATCATTATCATTAGATATTTTAGAGCATACACCAAAGGAATTCTGTGAATTTATCTCTTTAGTAAAATAAACATTCGGTGTATCAGACAATGTTAACTTTTATATGCTCGCACATTGCATATAAAAGTAAACAAGAACATCTGCAGTGCTCATTTGAAAACTATTTTAAGAACATACAGACAAGAGTACATCTTCACCTTCGTGTTTTGCTCACGCCCACCACTGAACATCTGAAGTAGACAGTAAATCAGGAGCCCATCGACGGATTTTCTTCTTTATGTTCTTTAGACTGCAACAGATGTTTATGTTTTTACCAGAACTTTAACTCTGTTTCAACCCAAAAATATACCTCAGCCGTCTGCGTCCGCGCGCCGCCCGCATGATGCAATTTTCGTCATCATGAGGTTCTGTGGTCTTCCGCACAGCCCGTCCGCGTTCTCATGTGAAGTGAAACATTTAATTAATAACAAAAATGTTACCTCTTTTTCATTTGTTCAGATGACTTTGGATGTATTGTAAAAACATTTTATTTAATGTATGCAAAGTTGTATTTTGTATTGAATTTGCAATAAAAAAATAAAAAAGCACAAACCGTCCGCGTGCAGCCTGGTTGAGGCCGGTACGCGTACAACAGCGCATGCGCGAGAAAAGACATCATACACGTCTTTTTTGTTTAATTTTCATAAGCGACAATCATGGCAGCAAACTGAAAAATTTCAACTCAATCATTCAAACTGACTTACGAACCCATTTCGTTGTATTAATCCGTTGTAAATATCCAATTTTAAAGAGTAATTAATTAAGAGTAAGTTACATAATGCATGAGTAACTGGAGTAAAAGTATTTAAATTTACTCTTAAAGGCACATTTCTAAAATGTTACTGCAACGTAAGCAGCGGAGTAAATGTAGCTCCATCTCTGTTTAAGTTACTTTTTCATTTATATAGCAAAACATCATTAAACTTAAGGTATTCTAATGTACTCATTTTAACATGCTATATGCTTATCATATTCATAACATACTAGCAAGGGATTTTAAATCCTAATGGCCAACATTAATCTAAAAAATGTTTTCACATTTCTTGGAAGGTATAAAGTCCGTTAATACTTGTAGAAAATAGAAATTTAAAGATTGAGGGATTTTATGCAGTGCTGCCTTGGAAGTGCAGTAATTTCTCTTAAAATAAACTGGGAGAGTACAGCTGTGTGCACAACACTCCATTGAGATCCCATTTAAGCAGTGACCTTGAGCTTGGTGTTTGAAGACTGACCGAACAGAAAGCCAGACACAATTCAGCTCACAATTTCTCTTCTTGGAGCGGGAGACGCAGGAGTATGATATCATTAGTCTATGTGGGTCTCTTCTGGGGAGATCTGGAGAGGCTCACACAGATGGAGAGCATTGCCCAGGGGCTTGATAGACCAGAAACCCATGTTCACACATGCCTGAAATAAAAGAGGAAATACAATCTTCTATATGCACTTAGCCCTTTATAGAGATGTATATCCATAATCTGAAACAAATCTGGGACATTCCTTAAATATACTAATGCAGCAAGGTCTGCCTTATGGAGGGCACTATATTAAAGATATGTCTCAAAGGTGTATCCCAATATAGACCGTCATACAGATGTTTGGTATCCATAGGGAAAGGAAAGAGACTCTTCTCTTTAATTAAGCATTAAATCTGCCTCTTCAGTGAGTTAATGAAGCTCTTCTCTGACTGGCAATGGGGCTCTTTGGTGGAAACCAACAGTGTCTGTACCAAGATCCTGCTTTGTAAGCTTTATCACTCCACCCCCTGATGTTCTCCAAAAAATGGATTAGCACAGAGTCATTAAAACACTTTTATTTGGTGTGTTTTAAAGTTTTAAATACTTTTAGTACAACTGAAGTAAAATATAGTATATAAATGGTATATTATTATATAAGCTCTTCAGTTTGTTTGATCATATTTTCAACACTAACTATTGCAAACTCAGATCAAATACAGTATGTAGTCTAAGATTCATTACATATTTGACAGTCATAAACCAGCCACGAATTTACACCTGTGGCAGTTTTATATGGTATAAACCATAATAAAGCATATGTCAAGTACTTGCACTGGTAAGAACATTCAAAATAATCTTTAAAATAATCAAAATATGGTATAAACTCTCAAAGACATCATCCTTTAAAAAGAATTATATAAGGCCTATATACAGTATATGTATTTGTTATAATATAAACATACATGTTATTATATAAACATGATAAATAGCCTAAAAATGTAGTTTGCGATTTCATAATATTCTTGTCATAAAGTTCTCAAAAAACAAAACATATGTTTATGACACAAGGCATTATACAATGCTCTCAATGTTCATACTACATCAAACTACTGACAAAACTGGACAACGGATGGAAGAAAGTTTCTTTCAGTTTTTTAGGTCTAGTAAACCTACAATAAGCCAACAATACAACCGTTAATACAATATCTGCTTAACCATGACATTCAGACATGACATTGATTCAGGTGTTGTGCTTACATCTCAGATTTCTTAAGGTCCTCTCTGGCGTTATATTAGAGGTCAAGGACAGGAGGATGAGCTGTCAAATTCAAGCGAACCATTTTCAAGTGATCCATATCCATTCATCTTTTTCAGTTTGAGTTGGTCTGGGTGACCAAGGGCCAGACTCTCCTCCACAGCCTCTTTAGTTGCAAACATTTGACTAATCTCTACAAATGTCTTATTTTTAGTCTCAGGAATAACAAAGTACACATAGATGGCCACAGTCAAACACACGGCACAAAACACCAGATAGCAGTATGACCCAGCAGACATCTGTAATACGGAAAGAGGACACAACACAAATCAAATTTTGTTTTTGGAAAAACAGTTAAAGATTATTGGGTTTTACAATGCTTGACTTGAACAAATGTTCAAAGCAACCAGCAGTCAAAGTCATTTGAGATCAAGGAACCAAAAAACATTTAGTTATAAGAAACTCAAAACTTAATGTTGGCACAAAAAGCAACAGCATCTTAAACATTATAAAGGACCTCTGGGGAAAAATGTTTATGAGCGCTCTTAAAACAATTGGATTGGAAGAGACTGCGACAAATGGTTACAATACCTGCAGAAAAGGAAAGATGAAGCCGATAGTGAAGTTAGACATCCAGTTAAGAGACCCTCCAACAGTGTATGCAGCTGGACGATGAGATTGCTTAAAGAGCTCTGCTGTGATCAGGAATGGTACACCCGCTAAAACAAAAAAAACATTCGTACAAACATTATGTTTCTTTATCCTGCTCATTTTTTCTGAGGACTATCGTAGCAAAGCAAGACTGTGACTTGTATTTTTTTTACAACAGTTTAATTCAATGCATAATTCTGAATACATAAGCACAGGCATTTTAAACACATGCATGCATGTATGCATTGCTGCGCTGTTGTGCAACAGTTCTTAGTGAGAGAGCGATAATAAACAAGCTTTATGAGGAGCTTGTTATCTCAATATGCAGCAGGCAGAGATTGTTTCACTGCTTAAGTTCTAATCCCTTTTGGTTACAAGTGAAAAATAAGGAGGCACAAGGTGTTATTTCAAATGTAATGAATTCAGGAACAAGCCAAGCGATGGCTTCATTATTTGTGCATGATAATTGCAGCAGGAGGCGTGCTGCAGTTAAATTGATAAGGAACTCTGCTTGTAATTCATTGTTCATGCAGGATTTTGTCTTAAAAAGCCATATTCATCATTGTTTATGAACAATGAGCCATAAAAAATCCTAATTAAAGACGTAATTACACCGATTGAGACTGGGGCCTGAGAATGAATTATAGATTTTGGAGTTGGGTTGGATAATGCATCAACTCAGTAAAGCACTTGCAGTCTCATTCATCACTGCAACAGAGCTGCTCCTCTCTGCTCTTTATTGTGTGCATAAACTATGAATCTTACGATTACGGAAAAGTAATACAACAAAGTACACACGTTAACTTTAAAACTTTGAAACTCTTTTAAACTTATAAGCCATATCTTTCCCTCCTCAACTATATTGCCAAGTTTATATAATGTAGTTCAGTTAAAAGGCATTTAATGTGTAATGTGTCTGTACTATACACTGGTGCTAAATAGCACTAAAACTACTGTAAGTGCTAAATAGCATCTATGTCGCACCTATGTTAAACCATATGGTGCTATGTAGAACCATAAGTTGTGCTATAGCACCAAATATAGTTTTACTATCATAGGGAAACCACTTTAAGTGCAATATAGCATCTAAGTAGAACCAGTTGTGCTATAGAGATGCTATATAGCACTTAAAGTGGTTTCCCTATGATTACAAGCCAGTGAACCACTTTTAGAGCTATTAAGCCATAAAAAAAGTGTGTATCGTATAAATTAATACTCATAAATCTATGTTGACTACATTGTGTGCACATAATAAAAAAATGAAAATAAAATTGTTTCAAATGTTATGTAATATTTAAGCCAGTACTGTTGTATAATATTTGAAAATAAAATATTGAAATAAATGAAATATTAAATAAATTATATGTTAAATAATAAATGTAAAATACAGGTGTGTTTTCAATTTTCTTAAGAAATAATTAATGAATCACATAAATAGATTTTGCATGCTAAAAACACAGTTATTTTGCATTACCATGCCTTAATCCTTGTGCAATTTTGTACACATTTCCTCTGCAGAGCCTCTGCACTACTCTGCTATTCTGATAAATACACAACTAATTATCTATACGTTAAACATAAATAAAATTGTAATGTATTTTTATTTATAAATGCATGTAACATCCCAATACTTGGGACTGAACAGAGTAAACTGCAATTGCAGTTCAAAATTCTACCCCCAGGTGTCGCTATTTCACTATTTGAAGACATCATCTGGGAATTCAGGGTCAAAGAGCAGACAACTACTCATCCAATTGAAGCAGTTCTCTACTGATTGCATCTAAGCATGACTGAATGCGATGTAGCCGTGAATATTAGATTATTAAACATATTAAGTGAGTAAGATGTATGAAGAGCTTACCTGGCCCTATACAGAATCCAGCGATAATTCCAACCACACACCCCACGCTTACATACTTCATAAACGACACGTGTGTCTGCATAAAAAAGTATCAAAAACACCATCACTCATACTTACACAACTCTTTTTTCAACAGTGATTGTAATTACTGCATTGTATAGTCGACTTACTTGAAGAATGAGAGACAGTGTTATCCCAGCACAACACATTGCCATGAAGCCAAATCCCCCAATAATCAATGGCCTTCGCCCCAGACGTTCAATGGTGAAACACTGCAAGAAAAACAGAGATGTAACACAGAAACCCACAGACTGCACCACCTATCAGATTAATTAGTAACCGCTGAACTGAAAGGATGGCTTTTGGTGTTTTTCTGACGCAAATGGTGTGGAAGCATAAAGTGGAACCTTGTTTTTTCATTAAGTGCTGCTAAAATTGAGAGCTAAAGCTCTGTGCTGTTGACTTTAAGGCGGGTGCAGCTGACATAAGAATGAATAGCTGTAATTTTATAACCAATCTCCAGCCTTCCTCCCGTGTGCCATTCGCCTCCCAAGTGAGGACCAATTGACACTGACAGCAATGAGTTCTTCTGACTAACAGCATGCTTCCTCTTCTCCGGCTGCTGCTGGTGCATCACTAAATCCTGGCTAAGCAACGCAAGTGGGAGAGAGAGAGACGGTGTCTGGCCTTCATTACAGCTCTGAGATGTGACCCAAAGATGGAGCCGGTAAAAACAAGACACATCATTCTCTCTAATGCTCATCTTATCCAGTGTTTTTTTATGAGTGTCACTGCAGAGAAAATACATAACGCGAGCTGGGGAAGATTGAGGGGAAAGCAAAATGAAAACGATTGAGAAGTGGAAAGACGCTCTTCCTTTCCGCTGCTGTTCTCAGCTCTAGTGAACACACACCGCGTGATCTCTAATAAACAATTTCACGTCACTATAACCCCCTGTCAAATATGGTGAATTAGAATCATTTGGGACATCATGTGGGACGGGCAGCACAGGTTTTCACAAGCAGGTCTGTGTTAACATATTCTAGATTGGATGCCATGTAAGTCATAAAGAAACAATATTATAAACTTGTATCTAATGATTATATTTAATGTATTTATGCAATTAAATATGGACTGAAATAGTAAAGAATTTTTTTTAGTTTTTACCAAATGTGATTTACGGGATGGTTATCTACTGTATAAAGATACGAAAATTTACATACAGTACGGTGCAAAAGTCTTAGGCCACCATGCCAGAATTAGATTTGTTGTTTTTTCAATGTTATATAGTGATCATATATAATTGTTTCTCAGTCTCTTTAATAGAATACATCCTGAAAATACAGGAAATGTGTATATAGTATTAAAACAGTATAAAAATGTAAATTGATGTGTCAAGTTTAGGGTAAACTCTCCTTCCACTTGAGCAATCTTGATCTCTTAAACCTAAATAAAACTAAATCCTAATTTCTAATTTTAAAGAAATTAGTCTTTTTACTTCATTCTACTCAAAAACGCTCAAGATGTGTTTAGTGCCAAGAGAGGTCACACTAAACACGGACAATGCCTAAAGAAGACATTTACTCCTTAAAATAAAATTTTTCATTTTTTTGTACATTTTTCCTCTATTTTCTGTTTGTATCTTAATAAAATAGAGTGAAAAATAAATTTGTATAGTCATTAAAACTTCTAAAACCACAAGTGTTTTGCATAGTATTGTATACATTTATTTTTATAGTTATTTATTGTTTAAAAATATTAAATGAAGATTATTTTTATATTATATTTACAATACAATTGTATTGTTTAGACATTAAAATGACAGCAGGCACCATGTCATGGTGGCCTTGGTAACACAAGTCACATAATAAAGTAATCTGTCATATTATCATAAGGCAAATATAAACTTCTCTAATTTCCAGAAGTCTTAGATTATCAAAACAAAAAATTATTTTTAAAACAAGGCAAATTAGTCTAGCATAAATTAGAAAAGATTACAATCTTATAGATTCATCCATATTTATCACTAACAAAAATTTCCAAATGCCCCTGTAAACACTACCTGATGTGAAACTGTGATATATATATAAAGCATTTGATTTTGTAAAAGCATTATAATAACTCACCCCAACAAGGCCTGCAATAATCTCTATAGCCCCAGTTCCTACAGTGGTATACTGGATCTCAGGGGCTGGAATCCCAGCATTCTCAAAGATGTCGTTGGTGTAAAACCAAATCTGGAATAAGAGGAGAGCGATACAAGGATGAGAAGGTAGAGGCACATGAAGTAATTTTGGCTTGTACAGGTGGCATATCATGACTGTGAGCAGTAACGGTGTACAACACTTCAGATTCAATTTGAGAGCTGGAGGGCTGCGTGTGAGGTTAGGCAGGGGGGTAATCAGAGACAACACAGACGGTTTGAGAGCTGCTGGGAGTGTAGAGGACACACAAGGCCTGCTGCTCATGCTGAAGTCAGCCAAGACTCACCACCTGTCAGCCCCATTTACATTGACTGCACACATACACATTCACAAATGCACACACGCACGTGCACACACCCACACACGGTCACCTGCCTCCTAAGAGCCCTACAGTCAATGTCATTTAATATTTAAATTTGATCTCAAACCCCCATAGGGTAAACCAAGCTAGTCCTACTTTGATTTGACATCAACTGTGCTTTGACAGAATATAATGATGATTAAGAGGAATTGATGCTGTAATGAATCTCCGCAAACTTTTCAAGGTGTTAAAAAGAAGATTACTGACCTTTTTAACTTTGCAAATAAATTCATCAACTTAAAATATAAAGCAAAGACTGCCTGAACTGTCGGCTTATTTTATACTAGCATCTGTAAAAACAGGCTTAAATTGCATATTTGTATATTGTCATTTCGTTAATCGTCAGGGTAGGACACAAAGAAGTACATCCTCATGAAGGAAATCTGCAGTGCTACGTTGAGAAGACTATCATAGTCTAAAAAAGAATACACAGGGGATAAAATTGCTGACTGCTACTGCTTCCTAGAGCAGACCAATGCTGCACCCAAAATTATCATAGAAACAAATGTGATACAGCATTTTTCCATTTTCCTGCTTTATTTAACAGTGTCAGTAAATAGCCGATTTATCACCATTTAATATTTGTGACTCCATGGACAAAAAAAACCAACAGTCATCAGTAGCACGGGTACATTTGTAGAATTGCCAACAAAACACTGTATGGGTCAAAATTATACATTTTTAGGATATTAAGTAAATATCATATTCCATAAAGATACATACACATTTTTCAATACTTTTTAGATTTTTTGCACCTTTAAATTCCAGATGTTCAAATCTCGGCCAAATATTGTCCAATCCTAACCATCCATATATCAATAGAAAGTTTATTTATTTAGATGTTGAATATAAATCTAAATTTCAAATAATTGACCCATGTTACGGTACTTGTTTTGTTTTTGGTCCATGGTCACATTTTGCCTTTGTAAGGCAGAATTACTATGCCACCAAAAAACATATATCAAGATTATAATATACTTGCAAGAACATTTGTGGAAAAAAACACATTTGCATATTCCAGGTTTATCCTTCAGATTCCAGGTTTTTAAATGATGGTTATAAGAAATCTATACCGCTTTATTGAGATGAATCAGAAATCTTATTTATACCCCAGATATTATCAGCTGACACTGACACATACTGGAAAAATTATTGATGTTACCATCCATGGAAAATAGCTAAATGTAAAACAACCAGCTCTGACTTAAAATGAATTTATAGATTAATCAAAATTATAGCTGTCAAATCACAATAATCATCTTCATCACAATTAATAAAAAGCATCTCATTTGCTTGAGTAATTGCTTGTATTTATTGCTTTAGCAGGGCAGTGCAAATTATATTCCATAAACACATTCCTGAAAAAAGATTGTAATTTGCTAAGGTCTGTTGGGTAAAGAATGAGGTTCTGTCAGCTCTCTGCTCCTAATCATCTGAATAAATAATCTGCAGTAAAACTACTTTAGGAAAGTAACACCTTCCCAAAAAAATAATAAATAAGAGCCGTTTAGCCTTTTTCAATTCAGATCCATATAGACTGCTTTGCGGCTGGACTCATTCTTGATTTACTATGACTGACTTTAGAAAAAAATTCTGATAATAAAAACTTAAATGTCATACACTTCTGTTGAAAAGGCCCGCATTGCATGTGACATCACAGTTTGGTGGTGCTTTTACTGTACCAGTCTCATAAGCTTACCTTGGTCAACCAGCTTCATCGTTGAGAACATGCTGGTTGACTATTTTGCATTGACCTATGGTGAACCAAACCTCTTCTAACCAGCATAAATAAAGGTTAAGACTGTAAGTATCACAGTTTTAAAGATCTTACATTTATTTATTCATTTTATTTAAATATGTACCACATATACTTTATATGATCATAAAGCTTTCATAAAATGAACAGTAGCAAGACTGACATGGTTCTTAGAATTTGCGTCCATATGTAAATTCAACACAATTATATAATGTATAAACAATATTACAACTAAGCACTGAGGACCACCAGGGGTCCCCGGATCCCTCTTCGAGAACCCCTGCTTTAAAAGAAAACATAAGTGGTGTGCCACAAAACAATGGCACTGATATATTTTATGAAGATATTTCAGTTAAAGTTGATTTTAGTTAAGACACCTCATACATGCATTTTCATTTGAAATAAGATTTAAGCCTTGTTTGTGAGACCGGCCCCAGTGTAGTCAGTTTTATATCTTAACCAGGCCTTACCGCATCAATACCAGAGAGCTGCATGCCGATGTTGATAACCACCACAGAAAGGACCTGCCAGCGAACAGTGTGGTCCAGTAGCAGCTGCCAGACAGATATAGTCTCCATTGATGACAGAGAGCGTTGCTCCTCCTGCATCTCCTCTATCTCTTCCTGGATGTTACACTTGGCCCTGTACCATTTCAGAGCTGCACCAAACAGAACACAAGCTAATGGTTTCATGCACATCTGTATCAGGGATTTTCACATTAAAGGGCCACTAGTTTAGCTATGATTACTAGTTTTCATGAGTTATGTTTCCCATAAAGCTAATAATTAGATTAAACTTTGTGACTACAAGAAAGGATCACTGTAAAAGAAACTTTGCCATGCAGACGCAAGGGATTTCTGCATTTCTAAAATAAACTACTAAACATAACAGCTAAATTAAACACATATACTAAATTTATATCATATGCATTTGTGGCAGAAGCAAACAACATACATCTTAGTATGATTTAGGCCAGCAAGATATTAAAGGGACACTCGAAAATAGGCTCATTTTTCATCTCCCCTAGAGTTAAACATCTGAGTTTTAAAGTTTTGGAATCCATTCAGTCGATCTCCGGGTCTGGCGGTACCACTTTTAGCATAGCTTAGCACAATTAATTGAATCTGATTAGACTATTAGCATCGCTAATTAAAAGGACTATTTTTGTGTGCTGCATAATATTATTGTGCCTGCTGCAGCCATGATACGGCAGCAAAGTCCTTGATTATTACGCCAGAATAAGAGTATAGTTCCTAGCCATATCTGCCTAGAAAATCGCAAGTTTAAATTTTCTGTCTTAGTACACGATGCAACCACAGAAGAGTCAAGCTTCAAATAGGAAAAATACCGAAACTCTTTGGTAATTCCAAAACGGTAGAAGTAAAATGTTTCAATCTAGGGGAGCTGGAAAATTAGCCTATTTTTTTTTTAAAAGTGGAGTGTCCCTTTAAGAGATGGTTTAGGACCACACTGAATTTTTTTCTTGCTTGACACATAAACTCTTCTAAAATAATGCTTAAAACATGAAAAACTGATGTATATCATATACTGATATAATTTGACAAATGCAGGTATGTTGTTAGGATGCGATTATCATTCTATTAAGTGCAAGATTTATCTTCAGAAACCTCACCAGTGATAGTGGCATGAACATTGTGCTTCTCAATCAACAGGTAACGTGGACTTTCTGGAAACCATGGCAACAGCATCAGCTGGATAAAGGTGGGGACAACCACAAGGGAGAGAAACAGTGGCCAATGCTCCTCCTGCCAATCAAAGAAGCACAAATAAAATATTACACAAAGCCCATAACTCACTGCTTTACAATACATTTATATTAACCAAATGTAATGTATGATGTTAAATAGATTTCTGTATTACTCAGTTTTACCTTTCCTAAAAGTTCATGCAGGCCCAGGATTTGAGCTGAAAAAACTCCAATGCAAATGAATATGCTGGGCACGAGCCCCAGAAAGCCTCTTAGGTTTTTAGGAGCAATTTCTCCAAGGTACATGGGCACCACACTGAGAGAGATACCTGAGAGGAAACACAGAGATCATTTAGGTTTTAAAAAAGCCACGATTTGTAAATCATGTTTGTTTTCTTTTCAGCTGGGGCATACCTGAATGTATCCCCGTTACAAAACGACCAACGATGACCATTTCAGGTGAGCCACAGATCCTGCTGAATCCCATGAGCGTTCCCGCTAGGAACACCAATACAGTGGAGTTCACCAGTGTTCCTCTCCTGCAAAAGCAAACACCATGGAGTCCTGTTCTGGCACTGTTCATTAACCTGGGACAGTCATGCTCAATAGCCAGCCACCTGGGAGTTTAACTATCAAAACCAGATAACTGATGTTCCATGACAGTGCTGCTGGGTGAAATAGCGGCCTTCCTTGATTAGTTCTATCAAGTTGTAAACTTTCCCCCTGATTTACAGATGGCTGCATCGTGTTCTGCGTTATGATCACTTCACTGCTATAAAACATTTTGCAGGACTGAAATTGATTAGAACAATAAATAGGATCATGAATCATCGTCTTTCATTTGCATTTAAATGTCTGCAGTCAAATCTTGTGGCGCCACTCATAGACACTCACATCATATAGAAGTTCCAGAGTCCTTGAAAAGCACAAAATAAAAGTCTAAGCTATGGCTAACAGATTGGATATGGTCAAGACTGGATTATGGATCAGGACAGAGCCCCGGGGCCTCAGATTATCAGGGGCCTCTACAGCCTCACAACCAGAGATTTCCAAAGAAAGCTTGACAGGTTTAATGCATGGACTCTCCCTACAATAGTTTACAGTGCAAGCTAGAGGCCCTGGCTACTACTTGCCAAGTGTATTTCCAAATTCCTTTTGACAAATCACCCTTATGGCTTAAAGTAGGATATGGAAGAAGAAATAATGCTTCATTGAGGGTCTATCAGAAAGCTCGGTTTCTAAACAAAAGGATCCTTTCAAAGTTATTTAAAAACTAACTGCAGCTGTGCTCATTTGAGAACCTTAGGAGATACAAGAACAAAGAAGCTTATCCTTTTCCAAAGAGCAAACCAGGCCATTTACAAGGCAACGCCAAGGTTGTTTTGTGCGGTCAGAGAGGTCACGTGGGGTGACAGATGAGAAACAATCCACCTCAGTGGCCTTGGCACTCTGAGGAATCCCTGGCAGAGTGACCACACCATGCCAGATGTTATGGGTCTTCTCCTGACTTACCTTCCAAATTTGGTGACCAGGGTGCCAACCATCAAGGAACCGATGAGGCCTCCAATTGCAAACACTGAAACAGTAAGTGAATACATGAGGGTAAGGGCCTCCTCGTTCAGTCCGGTTCCATTTCGACTTATCACCGTTTGGTTATAGAAGTCTTTAATGTACTGTCAGTGACAAAGAGAGAGATAGATAGAGAGAGAGAGAGAGAGATAGAGAGAGATATTAGATATGGCCTGAACTGTGGAGAGTGCCCTATACCATGCCTTACCAATGCCATGAGTAAAAAAAAACAATGACAAAGACAAATGATGAAATATTAGATCTTTATATGTAAATGTCCTGTTAACTGGACATAAAAAGGTGGAAAAAGGGGTTTTCATATGGATGTCATCAGTTTTGATTCTCCAAAGAACCCGTTTATTAAAAGTTCTTCAAAGAAAAATTTCTTAACTACATTTTTAGTCCGCAGAACCTATATTTATATATAATTACTATATTTTAAGCTGTAGTTATCCACTACAAACCTTTCTCTGTTCAAGTTCTAATTGAGCTTTGATATTTAAGGTTCTATATGGAACCATACACTCCAAAAACAAATGGTGCCAAATAGAACCAAAGTGGCTCTTGGCTCGTAATAATAGAGGAACCATTTTAAGTGCCATATACAGTAGCACCAATGAAGTACCTGTGTAGCACCGTTGTAGAAGCATATTGTGCTATGTAGACTCATGTGTGGTGCTATTGTGGTGCTATATGACCCCCGTATGGTTCTTCATAGGTGCTATATAGCACTAAAAATGGTTCCTCTATGATTATGAGCGACACTGCAAAAATGACGTTCTCACTTAGTATTTTTGTCTTGTTTTCAGTAGAAATATCAAAAAAGATACTTTTCCTTGATGAGCAAATAAAATAAGTCTAGTTTTTCGACAAAAAAATATACAATTTAGGTGAATTTGTGCTTGAAACAAGCAAAAATATCTGCCAATGGGGTGAGAAAAAAATCTTGAAATAAGATTTCGTTTTTCTTAAACACTTAATTCAAGCAAATGTATCACCCCATTGGCAGATATTTTTGCTTGTTTCAAGCACAAATTCACCTAAATTGTATATTTTTGTCTTAAAACTAGACTTATTTTCTTAGGTAATTTTGCTCATCAAGAAAATACATCTTGATTTAAGTATTTTGAGATATTTCTACTGAAAACAAGACAAAAATACTAGGTTAGAAAGTCATTTTTTGCAGTGCAAGAACAGCTTTTACTGCTATTTAGCACCATTTGTTTTTAGTGTGTACAGCCCAACAAAGTACCCTAAAGAAACAATGTAAGTTGGATGGCATGAATGCCAAGTTGACAATTTTGAAATAATTATCTATTTAAACACATTTTTTCTAATTTAACACATAAGGAATTGTAAAAAGTGATTCATGCAGCTTGTGTAGACCTATGTACCTTAAACAGTGATTCTTTAAAATTATCAAATTCAATAGTCACTTTTCTTACTAAAGTTTATAAGTTTCAAAGCTTCTATTTAGTATGTCACGTATTTAGTATGTTTTATTGACTTACATGCCTCTGTCTTATGACAAGAAATGCTTAAACTAATCCTATGTCAATTTAAGGTCACACCTAATTAAATTCGAGTGTATCCAGATTTTCCATTTCAAATTAATTTAATCCGAAACACTTATAAAAAAGGAAAGTGTGTGTGACACTCCAATCAGTAAAGGACACCTATTTAATAATACTGAACTAAAATGATAAGGTTAAAATCAACTATTGTTGACACTTTTCATTGTGCTTCTGCTTCAAAATATATACGATTTCTAATCTATGTTTGGATTTTTGTTTTTGAATCATCTTCATTAGAACATGATGTTTCAAGAAAAAACAACACAAAACAAAGCCACTTAAGTAGGGTATATAACAGCCAGTCAGGAGACAGGAAAATTTAAATATTTTCATCATTAACAGGCTAATGGGGCAGGGCAAATAGGTCCCTACTTATATACATGAAGAGCTGCTAGAGGCAACCACTGCAGCACAGAATGCCTGACAAGCCAAGATGAACAAATAACATCTGAGTCATCTATAAAAAAACATGAAAGTAAGGCTTCAACTCTTTGTTTCTAAGTTTCTGGGGGGGAAAAATAGAAAAAAACTCATTATGTCCCATGCCCAGTGCATTTTGCTGTGCAAAACTTCTCTCTAGTTAAAATTATGATAATCATTTGATACCATATACTGTATAAATTACTATAAAAATGTTTAACTTTTTTTTTAAATATTAGTATCCCAGAAATCCTATAAGAATTCACAGTCTACAACAAGAATGTATAGAATGTATAGAGCCATGTTAAGTAGGCTAAATTCCCTGAAATCCTGCCTCAGTAATGCTTCTGTTCAGGTCACTGTGTTTGTTCTCTCTCCCAACCTACTGTGAGGCAATGCTATAAACTTGCACCACTCTGCTGAAAGTCAATGAAAAGATACATTTGAAAAACTTAAATTTTTTTGATTTAATTAGCTATTTTGGACAATTAAGATACTAAATCATGTCACTACAGTACTTACCAGAGCGGGAGAGTTGACTACAGCTAGATTGTATCCATATAGCATAGAGCTACCGAAGGAGGTGAGGAAAGCCACTGCCAGCAGGGATGAGGTAAGGTGCTATTAAAGGGAAAAATTGGTGACAAAAGTGTCGTCTATTAAGCTTAGTTGTAGGATGCAGCATACAAAACAACATGCAGGCAGTTACAAAACAGTAAATGATTTTTTTTATCACCAAATCTACTGATGTATAGAGAACATTAAAAAGTCCTTCAGGAGGTTTAATTAATTACTAAATGAATGTTTTTAGTGAAAGCATATATTTAGAATAAAAAATATATAAAACACAGAAAAAATATATTTAAAGCGATACTCCAGCCAAATACCACAATTACCCCATGATGTACTCACCCTCAGGCAATCCGGGATACATATATCCATCATCTTTCAGACAAATATATTTGGAGTTATTTTAGTAAATGTCCTCGCTTTTCTAAGCTTATAATAGGAGAAAACATGGATCAGGGAACAACTTCTGACTTTGAGCCCCAAAAGTGCACCTATCCTTCACAGAAATAATCCACATGGCTCTAAGGGGTAAATAAAGGTATTTTGTGGGTATGAGATGAGAATGAGATAATGTATATAATATTACAGCTAGATATTGGATATGGATATTTTTCTTATACAATCGCATCGATTACCCACAGAAGATCTTTATTAAAGGGCTAGTTCACCCAAAAACGAAAATTCTGTCATCATTTTACTCACTCTCATGTTGTTACAAACCGTATAAATTTCTTTGTTCTGATGAACAAAAAGGAATATATTTTGAGGAAAGTTTGTAACCAAACCGTTCGTGGACACGAACACCATTGACTTCAATAGAGAAATAAAAGAATACTATGCAAGTAAATGGGGCCTACGAACGATTTGGATACAAACATTTCTCAAAATATCTTCCTTTGTGTTCATCAGAACAAAGAAATTTATGCAGGTTTGTAACAACATGAAAGTGAGTAAATGATGACAGAATTTTCAATTCCTCTGTGAAGGATGAATGCACTTTTTTTGGGTTTAAAATCAGAAGTTGCTCCCTGATCCGGTTTACTACCACTATAAAGCTTTGAAGAACATGGACATTTACTAAAATAACTCCAAAGGTACTCCAAATGAAGGATGATGGACATATGTATCTCGGTTTGCTTAAGGGTGAGTACATCATGGGGTAATTCTGATATTTGACTGGAGTATCCCTTTAATCTCAGGAATATCGATTGGGGTGGGTTTACATTTATATGCTCTTTTATTTTTTTTGCTTGGGATAGCAAATATTACTGTATCTAATGTTTATGCCAAACCAACAAATACTCCAAAATGTTCTATTCTATTCTAAATGTCAAGTCAGAAGAAAAGAGAATAGTTCTTTCTCATGTGAGACATCACAGTATTCATTTCATTTCAGATCATGAGTAGGAAAACTTAATTTGTTCTTATTCTGACCACTTAATAGGCCTGCACGTGAGGAAAGATCCTGACAAAATGTCTTGTGACATCAAATTATTTATTTTCTTTCCTACTCACAGTTTAGTAAAGGACATCACTATATTAAATAATACAGATATTATTTAACTTTTCGGAACCTATTACAAACCTTTATCCACCAAAATTGAATTGTCTAGTAAAATGTAACTGTAATATATAGTATTAACACATGGTTTAGATTAGTCCAGGACTTGGCCTTAGTTATATTAGGACATTAGTTTTTACAAACGTTACCTTACAAAAAAAAACATTTTTACAAAAATTACACTGATATATTTTAAGATATGTCAGCGCAAGCAGCCAAAACATACATTTCAGTCTGGGACTAGACCATAAGCCCTGTCTGGGAAACCGACCCAATATGTCATGTTTTAACTAACAGTTACAAAACTCATTTTAAAGTACTGCAGAGCATATGCACAGTATAATAAGCAACTTACACAACTAACTTAGATACCCAAATAATAACAACAACACAGAGCTATTACAAAACGACAGTTCAGTGAATGGTAAGTGAAAATACTACACTTACCGATGTTTTTGTGCCTGTCGTCGTAATTAAAACTTCTTCAGCCATTTTCTATTTATTTATTCAACAGATCTTGATTTAAAGAGTACATGTAAAGTTTACTTTGAACTTCCCGTCTTTTGGGGCCACCGGTTGAGCACCGACTTCATCTTGACACGAGGGCGTGGTCATATTGGATCGACGACAAACGGTTGGTTTGATAAGCAATGCGGTCCGCCTCTCATCCTCACTACGGTCCCGAGCTCGCGCTTACCGCGTTTTACTTCCGACTGTGAGGCCGCTCACGAGACAAGCCCAGGCCCAGTACCATCACATGATAGCAACAACGTGATTCCTGCTGAAATCAATTTGCTAAGTGAATTTACAAAGACTGTGGGCACTAGACGGAGGGGGTCGTGGAAAAGCTTGTAGTGAGTAATTCAAAAAGACAGCACATAAAAAAATGCGACATTAAAGGGTCACAAAAATGCGATATTAAGTGGTATGGTGTACCAGATTACAATGGTACCAGATTAATAATAAATTAATTTCCAATGTTTTCACTAGTGGGTAAAATGGCTATTTTTATGTAGCTGGTCTAAGTCTAATGCTGGATAGTGTTTGAATGACATATTATTATTTTGTATAGTTTAAAGCTGGATGTTTTGGATATAATCATAACCATCAGTTCGGAGTACAACCTACAGTAGCCCTACAGTAGCTTTTTAAAATGTGTATGATATGAACCACTGTTTGTTTAACATCTTTCCAACATAGATGTGTTTATCTGGTTGATTTTTAAAGGGACATAGATGAACCAATGCTGCCAACATCTAAACAGCCCTTTGCATGATGTTTGCCAGTTGTTTAAAGGTAATAAAAATAATATTTAGCATGTTATAAATTATACAATATGTATTTTATGTTTTAATATTCTATTTCAAACTATGTGAAATCATTTATTTATAATGTTAATATATATACATTCACCTAAAGGATTATTAGGAACACCTATTCAATTTCTCATTAATGCAATTATCTAATCAACCAATCACATGGCAGTTGCTTCAATGCATTTAGGGGTGTGGTCCTGGTCAAGACAATGTCCTGAACTCCAAACTGAATGTCAGAATGGGAAAGAAAGGTGATTTAAGCAATTTTGAGCGTGGCATGGTTGTTGGTACCAGACGGGCCGGTCTGAGTATTTCACAATCTGCTCAGTTACTGGGATTTTCACGCACAAACATTGCTAGGGTTTACAAAGAATGGCGTGAAAAAGGAAAAACATCCAGTATGCGGCAGTCCTGTGGGCGAAAATGCCTTGTTGATGCTAGAGGTTAGAGGAGAATGGGCCGACTGATTCATGCTGATAGAAGAGCAACTTTGACTGAAATAACCACTCGTTACAACTGAGGTATGCAGCAAAGCATTTGTGAAGCCACAACATGCACAACCTTGAGGCGGATGGGCTACAACAGCAGAAGAGCCCACCGTGTACCACTCATCTCCACTACAAATAGGAAAAAGAGGCTACAATTTGCACGATCTCACCAAAATTGGACAGTTGAAGACCGAAAAAAATGATGAGTCTCGATTTCTGTTGAGACATTCAGATGGTAGAGTCAGAATTTGGCGTTTAAACAGAATGAGAACATGGATCCATCATGCCTTGTTACCACTGTGTAGGCTGGTGGTGTAATGGTGTGGGGGATGTTTTCTTGTCACATTTAGGCCCCTTAGTGCCAATTGGGCATCGTTTAAATGCCACGGCCTCCTGAGCATTGTTTCTGACCATGTACATCCCTTTATGACCACCATGTACCCATCCTCTGATGGCTACTTCCAGCAGGATAATGCATTATGTCACAAAGCTGGAATAATTTCAAATTGGTTTCTTGAACATGACAATGAGTTCACTGTACTGAAATGGCCCCCACAGTCACCAGATCTCAACCCAATAGAGCATCTTTGGGATGTGGTGGAACAGGAGCTTTGTGCCCTGGATGTGCATCCCACAAATCTCCATCAACTGCAAGATGCTATCCTATCAATATCGACCAACATTTCTAAAGAATGCTTTCAGCACCTTGTTGAATCAATGCCATGTAGAATTAAGACAGTTCTGAAGGCGAAAGGGGGTTAAACACAGTATTAGTGTGGTGTTCCTAATAATCCTTTAAGTGAGTGTATTTACTCTACTATATACTGTACAGCCACATGCTGTATAATATGACGTGACTTTTAGGTAAGGTTTCATAATGTATGTTTGAGCTGACTACGAGTTATGTATGCAACTAAATGAAAGTTCCAGAGATTTTACTTTTTTGCCGTAGGGGCTCTTATGTGATTGATCTGTCATAGGACTTGGAACAACATCATGCTACTTTTGTGAAAATCAATTATGTTTACAAATTACAATTGATACACTATCCACAGATTAAAGAAAGGACATGTGTCTAAGCAGTCCAAATCACTTTTTATGCCTTTTAAACACGTGAATTGTGAACTAATTGAAAATAAAGAAGTATGTTCAAGACAATAGAGAAAAATACAAATCCAGTACAGTCAGGATTCATGAATACTTTTTGTATGTACAGTTTTTGTAATGTGTATTGCATGTCCTTATTTTAAAACCTGAATAATCAGATTTTTTTTTTTTTACAAAAGAATTGATGTAGTAATATGTGTAAAGTCTTATAAAGGTTTGTGTGGTTTCACAGCTTTTCTGAAACTTTATGCAGTATGTTGGCAGAATCTCCAGGCATCTCCTATAAAGGGACCATCTGGGAATTCCAGGGATATTTCTTCCCTTAATCTAGCCACTTTACAGTGTTGTTTAATTATTTATTTTTTTATTCATTTTTGTAATGATATCATACAATAATGTAGTAGATGAAAGAAGCCTCACTGCCCATGTCACATTGTGTCTTTAGCTAACACAGCACTTTAATTATTTCTCAAAGCAAACTGGAAACTGCTCAGTGCTCATTATGCACGTAAGAAAGTCTTAGGTTTTTTGATGGCAGTGTATGCTTCACGTACACAGTAGTTTGGAACTCTGAAATTTTTTTTTAATGTGCTCATGGTTCCCAGATTCCCTTTTCATTCACCTAACCCGTGCTAGCACATGTGACTGTGGATTATACAGTAGATTAAGTTGGTTAAGTTGATTCTTCTAATGTTGAATTGGAGAGTGTTGTGTTGTTGATCAAGTTAAGAATGACTTAGATTGATGGCTGCCCAGAAACCTAATATCCCTTCTCTCTATGCCTGTTTTTTGTGATGAATATAATCAGGGACAGGAACTCACAAGATAACAGAAGGTTAGATTTGTCAATAGTGATGTCCTTTGACTCTTGTAGTCTTTGTTTATTGCTTGTTGGTATTAAAATCACACCCAGTGTTACCAACTCTCACGAGACTAATTCGCAAACTCATTTTAAAAAACAAGTGCAATATTATTATATTATATTAAACTGAGATTACACAGGTTGTCCATAGTGCACTATACTTATTGCAGAGATATTTAAAATATTTTTGTAAGCAAAACAGTGTTGAGGGACTTTCATAAAGTTAAGTTAGCCTCTTTCTGCTGGAAAACTAGTCCCTGACCGACTGTGAACAGCAACAGAATGTTTCACATATGTTTACATTGCTAAAGGGTGCTGCACAGAATTGTTGGGTACAGTGGTCATACTTGTGTTTTATCGTAAATTAAACACAGCTATTGGCTAATCAATCAAGGACTGTTGCTAACTGTTTTATTATAAGCATTACAGACAATAATAAAAACAAGTGTACTAGCCTAACAAAGTACTAACAATAGATACTATATGGTTATTTATAATTATCAATGTACTACTTGTTTTTATTATATCCTGTAATCATTAATATGAAAATTGGTCTACATTCCAACATTGAAGCAGTGCACCATCTCCTAGCTTGGGACAAAGTCCTTGCAGCAAAACCCTATTCCTCTTAAGGGCGATTTATAGTCGTGCATAGGTTCTACGCGGCGTAGGCAATCCGTAGCCTGTGCGTAGCTCTGCGTAGCCTGACACGCACCTCACAAAACTTTTAGCACCGCGTCAGATCTACGCGGACCGCAAGCGCTGTGATTGGTCCACCAGAACCCCTCCCGTCATGTAAAAAAACCTGCGTCATAGGAATCTTCGTTTGTGGGATAACTTGCTAAGCTTCTTCTTCTTTCACGTTTGTGCTGCTACTGTGGTTACACGCGTGGATACTGCATACCAGCGGTCGCGCGTGTGTTTGCACGTCGACGCGGACGGCGACGCAAAAGTATAAATGAAAACCGACGCGGAACCTACGCCGTCGCTGCTACGCCATAGGACCTACGCACGACTATAACGAGCCCTTTAGGCGTTAGCAAATGCACAATATGCAGTACTTTGTTATATTTTTGTCATAGTTTTACCATTTTGTTGGCTAAATTGTTTGTGGAAATTGATATAATAGTTATATAATACATCTGCGATGCTATCATACACCCCTTTATAATGGATGTAGCCTTGGCCTGGAGAAAAGTTTGTCAGGTGGTCCCCAACCTTCACTGAGTGTTTCGACCCTTAACCACTACACCCTCCAGTCCAACCTTTATCAATAGACTCCACACAGATTGAGCTGGAAATCCTCGACATCCAACGTCCACCTTCATCATCCAGCATGTCCACCCCTTGTCCTGGCAGTCTTGGACAAGTTGCTGGTATTTGGCTCTTTTCCTCTCTACAGCCCTCCCATTGCATCATCAACTGCACAAGGATGATCTCCCTTCCTTCTGGAAACCACATGATAATATCGGTCGTAAAGTTGTAGACAGTACCGCCTCTGGGAAGTGGAGTTTCCTCCCAAGGTCAACCTCCATTTCATATCCCTGGGCTGACTGCAGAAGGTTCTGCTTGGCTTGACTGTGGACTGTGTGGGTCTTTGGCCCCCTTTCACAATGGCAGTTGTGCTCAGCAACGGTCTTCCTCTCCCACCACATAACCCGCACAGTGGGTCCTACCTCCTTTCCCACCTGTGCAAATTGACTGGGGTTGGTAAGGTGTCATACACTGCTCAAAGTACAGTAGAAAGGATATACGGAAGGGCTTCAGCTGCCACAGTTCAATCAATGTGATTGCTCTCTTGGGGAGGTTCCACCTTGTTCAGGCGCCTTGAGTTGCAAACTCGATGGATTTTGCTATTCTCCCTTGTTCCTGGAAATCATCCATGAATGTCCTAATTGCTGGCTGTTGACATCCAGCTCTGGTCTTCGGCCCCCTCGACTTTGTACTTGCTACAGAGATGATCAGGTTCATTCCCATGATCAACAAGATGGGAAAGATGCATCCTGTCACTATTCCCTTCTCCACTGGCTGCCACGGCACTTTGTTGTAAACCTGGCAGACTGGAATCGCAACTTGATATCTCTTAGGTAACTGATGATCATACCCTGGATGTTATGTGGGATACCCTGGATGTTATGGATTAAGTTATTTACTTTTTAATATAGTTAATATACACCATATAGACAAAAAGTATCCTTTTTATAAAAAATAGAAGTGGTACAGTGGCCACCCCAAACTGTGTACTGTTGTCTTACAGCAAGAGGGGTCCCTGGTTCAGGCTCTGTCTGGGTCATGAGGTCTTTCGGTGTGGAGTTTACATGTTCTTCCTGTGTCAGCACAGCATGGCTTCACTCTGGGTACTATATGCTTCCCTTCCACAGTGCAAAATCTGTATACATACATTGAGAGAAGGGTAATTTGACAGCTCCGTTTTACCTAACCTGTATTTTCAACCTGGTGATTAACCAGTTCTCACCATAAATATAGCCATACATTCTGAAATGGCATTACGATTGAAAAACATGTTTAACTATTCCATTTTTTTTACAATCAAAATACAATACCAATTTAAAGAATTTTGTTTCCATCTTTGTTGCAACAATTTTGGAAAGGACTTTTTCCATGCTGGAATGACTGTCTGTGCCCCTGTGTGTACAAATCATTGATAGGTTTGGGTGAAAGGTTCATCTTCGATGAAGTCAAAGATGTTCAGCTTGGGTCAGGTCTGGGTATTATGCAGACCAATCAAGTTCTTTTATACCAGACTGTAACAATCTTTTTTTTTTTTACCTTGCTTTGTACATGGGGGCATTTTAATGTTGGAATATAAAAGGTGCTCTGCCCAAACTGTTGCTATAAAATTTGAATATCATTATATGCTATAGCATTAAGATTTGAGCTTACTATAAGAAGTGGGCGTCCCCAAATTTTTGTCCATAGTGTATCTATTTATGCCTACTATCATTACTTGGATTACAACATCACACCTGTACGTTGAATGTGATTTTTTTGCAATGACGAGAAAGGAAGGAAGGGGATTGGATGTTTGAGGATAAATCATACAACCCGTATATTATAACTGAGTGGCTATTAGCTTTGAGCAGACTGTGTTTGTCAATGCATTTTTTGAAACAGTGAGTGACCTTATGTGATTCCTAACAAGCAACCATATTTCTTTAAATAAGCCCAAATACCTTAACCCTGTGATTTTGTGAAAATGTATACCTTGATGCACTGCAAATCACTTTGGATAAAAGTGTCTGCAAAAATGCGTAAATGTAAATAATCTAGTAATTAGTTTAAATGATCAAAGTTTAATTTAAATAGTTTATTTCAACAAATGTTAGACTACAAATGGTGTGTTTGGCCAATTATAAATATCTAGTAGGTTCTGTCTTTGCTGTTAACTTAACAGTATGATCCATTTACCATGCTGCTTTGGTCAACAGTAACATCCTTATGAGTATGACCTCTAAATAAAACCTCTGAAGCCCTCTTGTGGCCACCACATTAACATTTAGCTCCCAAAAAGGAATGTTGCGTTTTGCAAGAATTTGGATAGCTGTTGAGTAACCAATGTAATGCTTTTTTGAGTGCTTCCTGTAAGGACTGCTGTTTAGCGAATATTCAGCAAGGGGAATCGCACAAGCTCACGTGAGTGTATCAAAGCGCAGAGGATACATACCGGGGCTTTAAAAGGCTCAAAGCTCAAGCTGCCGCATCTGTGAGCCTACATACATCACTCTGTTTATCGCCGCCACTGCTAATTGAACATAGGCTCACAGAATGGTGCCCCCATGTGTTCCATAGCGCCGCACTGCCATTGGCTGTTGTCGCGGCGACGCAGCCATTAATGAGACAGGGCCAGGAAGATGGATTACCCGGTGCCATATTGCCCATCATCCCCAATCAAGAACCACCCATGGAAATTGATTGTTCTAATTTGCTCTCATTATTATTATAATACCCGGACAAAATAACACACACGGCTCGCTGTCAAAGCCGTGAAAACCAGCCATTAGTTATGGGGGAGACAGCAAATGCGTTTTATGAGTTTCGCAGTTAGTTGAGACGTTGGATGCAAACACATCTTAATCAGATTTCCCCTCCCTTCATCATGGTGATATAGCATCTCATTATCTCCACCTCAGAGTGTGGTGGAAGAGAAAGAGTACACATCCATTTATACTTTAATGTCAGTGTCACAGTTTTACTTTGTGAGTAATGCCTTGAACTTTCCGTGAACAGGAGCGGTGGCAAATGCTGATTCAAATGCCAGAACAAAGGTAGCAAGCAGAAAATAGAAAAATGACAGAAGTAGAAAGCAAAACAACATTGCATGGCTCAGCCAGGTTTAACTCATTCGCCCTGGAAAATGAGTTTTGTTGTTTAATTCGTCGACTTAGTTGTAGTCAGTAACTTCATATGCTCATCTCTCATAAGGGTTCTTGTTTTTTTTTTTTAGAACACTCATCAGCTTTTTCTCGGACAGTTGAGAGCTCCTCTTCTGGTGCTTAGTACCCCATCTAACCAAAAAGAACAAATGGTCAATACTTCAGGATGTGTCATGCGGGATGACTATAATTAGTCCTTCCCCCAGTTCAGCCAATGATGTACATCATAAATGCTTTGTCTCCAGAGCCAGATTAAGACTACAGCCCAGTCTTGCTCCCAAACCTTCTCTGCTTACACTGCACTCTGTCCGTCTCATGAGTCCCTCTCATTATATATGCAAGAAGTTATAAGGCATGGAAACGATCAAAGCAGGCTACGATTATGCATCCCTAATCACAAACTAGCCCCACGAAACCACGGCGGTCTCGCCCTTTTTATTAGTCGATGGTGAGGAAACCGTAGGTAAATCAGTTGAAGATTACACCTCAGATAGTTTTATGACAGAGCCAGGAGTCCCATCAGGGAGAAATTTCTAGCATGGTCAGCAGCATATGAATGGTGGGGGACATCGTCTGGAATTAGGGCTGTAATTTAAAGCAGTCTAATTACAACAATCATTTACATCTAGGCTTTTACTTGTGTCGCAGCATAATCGCATAATAAGATTAGCAATGTGAGAGTTTTGTGTTTTTTCCCTAAATTAGGTCAAATATGGTGTCGTTTTATGTGATATTTAAGAACGTTAGATACAAATAGAGTGAAAGAGAGGAAGTAAGAGTGTAGACTTCAACCGAAAAAAATCTGTCATCATTTACTGTTTATCTCCATATAACTGACTTTCTTTCTGGGGCTCACACTTCCAGAAAAAATATGTCAAAAGTAATATAGTCAAAATATGTAACCCAGCTGTCACTGGGGCGGTACCCTTTCAAAAAAGTATAGCTTTGGACCAAAGGGCTTGTATTAGTACCTCAGAGCTACATATTTATACCAAATGTGTACATATTTATACCAAATGTATACATTTTTTTCCAAATGTATACATATTTTTACCTAATGGTACATATTAGAATAACTGGCCTAGTGACAGATGGGGTACATATGAAGAGTTCAGATGCAAACCCCTCTAAGTGTGTCTAATTGTTTTCTTGTAAATGAGCATTTGCTTTATTAGACCCTAAATGGATTCAGAGGTGGCGTTTAGCGGCTTTTGCATATGATCATATTTTGACAATTTATTTCTGATGGTGCAGAAAGGCAAATTTTTTATTGAATAATATCCTAGCTAGACTTTATTTAATAATAGTAAATGAGAATTGGTGCTGTCATGCTCCAAAATGTCACAAAAGCAGTATAAAATCATCTTTTAGTGGTGTGCTGTCTTAAGCGTTGTGAATTGGGTAAAATCATTTTGCGATAAGACTTGTTAATCATTTATTCACAAATTGGACATTTTGCTGTGTTGCTTAAACGCTTTGGTTTTGGGTGAGCTATTGCTTTAAAGGGATGGTTCACCCAAAAATGAAAATAATGTCATTAATGACTCGCCCTCATGTCGTTCCAAACTCGTAAGACCTCTGTTCATCTTCGGAACACAGTTTAAGATGTTTTAGATTTGGTCCGAGAGCATGTTGACCCTTCATTGAAAATCTATGTACGGTATGTCCATATCCAGAAAGGTAATAAAAACATCATCAAAGTAGTCCATGTGACATCAGTGAGTCATTTAGAATGTGTTAAAGCATCGAAAATACATTTTGGTCCAAAACATATAAGATTACGACTTTTTCAGCATTATCTTCTCTTTCGCGTCTGTTGTGAAGAGCATGCGCGAGACTAAAGTCACGTGACTGCAGTGCCGCGGATGAAGTACGACGCGGCTGACGTGTTATCTGGTGCGCCCCAACTGTTTTTTTTTTTGTGAGCCCGGGCTTCGTTTACAGTCTGAGGGAGACGCACACTGTAAGTTTAAAGACAAAAAAATCTGCAAACATGTCCAAGGATAACACGTCATCCATGTCACTGCAGTCACGTGACTTTAGTCTCGCGCATGCGCTTTTCAACAGACGCGGAAGAAAAGACAATGCTAAATAAAATCTTAATATTTGTTATTTTTGGACCAAAATGTATTTACGATGCTTCATCTGACCCACTGATGTCACATGGACTACTTTGATGATGTTTTTTATGACCTTTCTGGACATGGACAGTATACCATACATAGATTTTCAATGAAGAGCCAACAGATTCTCTGACTAAATCTAAAACATCTTAAACTGTGTTCCGAAGATGAACGGATTTCTTATAAGTTTGGAACAACATGAGGGTGAGTAATTAATGACATTATTTTCATTTTAGGGTGAACCATCCCTTTAAGAAGCCCTAACTAATTCTAACTAATAAACACCCAGATCCATCACTAAAGTACTCAAATCAAAGTTTCTTTACTAAATATCTGATGTTAGTTTGTTGCTATGTTTGATCGATGCGTTCACAGGCGACCATTGTGTGTCAGCCCGTGGGGTGTGAAGTATGGTGTAGATCCATCGCATTGTCCCGTTCTCCTGCTTTTCCCGACAGGGCCCAGTGTAACCTTCAGCCCTACAGGGGAGAGGCTTGTAAATTACCACTGGAGTTTTCCCCCTTACCCCTGCTGTCATCATTTCATTAACCCCATCCTGATCTCCTCCGACCTTGACTGCTTGCTTTCACTCACAGGGGAATGGCCTCTCTCTCTACCGTGCTTTCTCTCTTACTTTCTGCCAAACTGTGTAGAGATGCAGCCAGTACATATGTCACCCAAAAACATGAGCTTTTATCTAATGTCTCTGTGATGTACACACATCATTTTTACAGGGAAATGTGTGAATGTACTGTATATCAAGCAGTTAGTTGTGGCTCAATGACATGGATACATTTTGGATTTCTGAACATTTTGTCTTTATTTTTATTTATTGGCATAAAAAATTTAATTATAGGCATATAATAACTTTGCTTTTCATTTGTATGAAAATAAAAAAGTAAAACTAAGGAAATGTATTGTTGAATGCTGTTATATGTAACTCACTAGTTAATGTTAGTGTAATAAACTGTAGAATAGAGATTATGGTCAGATTTCTTTTTAGTTCCCTTTTCTTTTTAGCAATCTCTTTTGGTTGTAATACTAAATACGACACTAGACTTTAGAGGTATGCATGAAGGTTGGTACACTGAGGTTGGTTTAAATGTATGTCAGTGTTACATGCACTCTTAGAAAGGATGTGTTAATTTTTTACGCATCATTGTGCGGTAAGTTTTTAACACATTATGTGTAATTTTAACACATTATGTGTCATTTTGTGTTGATTTTGTGTTAAAATATAACACATGTTGTGTTAAAAGTAAAACAAAATGTGTTGTTTTAATAATAACAAAAATATGGGTGAATTCTGGGACAACGCATTTAGTGTGTTGTCCCAGAATCAACACTAATGTGTTGTTTTTAACACATTCGTTCTAAGAGTGTGCTTGCAGGGAGTTATCCTTTTTCAGAGAGGTGTTTCAATTCATGTGGTTCCTGCTGTATGTAGTGCTCACTGCTCCCTACAGACCGAGAAAGGAATTGGCAGATGCTTTTGTCCATGGCAATATTTTCCTCAGTTGGTGTGTTTTCTGGGTGTTTAACCAATGACTTTGCATAACAGCTATTATGCTGTTTGTAACATTTGGACCCATGTTCATATAAACATGTTAAACACACTATATTTAGTCATTTGAAATGTCCTGGGATTAGGAAAAGCATTTTAAGAATAAAAGAAACATAGACAACACCTAAGTTGCACAGAATGCAGTTATTTAAGCTTAAAACATTTCTTATAAATTTGATATATTTTGTATCTGAATGTAAGTGTGTGTGTTGGTTTACATAAATACATGCACTCTAAAAAAAAGCACCAGAAGTGGTTCACTGGCTCGTAATCATAGAGGAACCATTTTTTTAAGTGCCATATAGCACCTATCTGGTGCTATACTGGTGCTATCACCCACATATGGTTCTTCATAGGTGCTTTATAGGTTCTATATAGCACTAATAATGGTTCCTCTATGATTACGAGCTTTAGCACTAATTTTATTTAGAGTGTACATGCAGTACATACATACTGTACATATAAATACGCACAGATGGAAATATATATATTTAAGAAATGTGTGTATACATTTTTATATTTGTATATCATTTATATTATATATAATTAAAAATACTTAATAAATTAATAGATTTTTTTCCTCAAAATTATACATGCGTCTGTGTGTATTTATATATACATAATTATTATGCACCGTGCACACACCTATATGATATTAGCAAAAACTTTCATTCTGAAAGTTTATTCAACGATAAGCTGAAATTAATAATTTTGCAACCCGCATACAAACATACATGCATGCATACATTCATACATACATATAAAGTGTTAAGTGATAAACTTTGTCCTGATGCATTAATTATTGACACATCAAAGTGTGTAGTTTCAGTTTGCTCCATTGCTTCTGCGGTCTGTGTCTTGCATTTTGTGACAACACACACATGTCAGCATGAAAGGTTGTTGTTTTTTTTTTTGTTGTAAAGCATGTATGTGTTAAACAATCAAATGTTAAAGGCAGGATAGGCAGGAATTATCTAAAAACTTTTTTTTACAAATTTGTTAACACTGTCTTTATACACCAATACATAAGTAAACTGTAAGTACTCTGAAAAAGAGAGTATAAAAATCGAGTGTCTGTAGACCTCTCACGACCTCTCATGTAATCACATGTAATAATACACCTAACTTCATCACTATGAATATAAACAAATACGATAGCTTTAACTACTCACTATTAAGCTAGCATATCGATATTGGTAAAGTTTAAAATATATTTTTTTGATTTGGTAACAAACAAGCTAGTTATTTTTATAAGACAAAGCTAAAAACAGGTTGCATTGATACACGTTTTTTTATTACCATCAGTTACATGTGATGAAGGTGAATTTCGTGGAAGATTCATAACATACTGTGTTTTGCATGTAAGAGTTTCTGTGATGAAAGCATTGTTGACTCGGATGAGGACTACACTCCGGAGACCGCTACCGCATCGTCGATTCGAGGAAAAGCCATGCGATATTTACTCTCGTTTGATTTCTTCGTTTATTCATTTTTTTTGCCTCGTTTGCCTTCGCTGACTGCATATGCGGGTACTGTGAGTTCTGAATGCTCTTTCTCTGCCGTACTTTTGATCTTCTTAGAGTGCCTTGTGCACGTTCAAATCAATCGGTGTGCGCATGCGTGGGCAGATCCCGTAGCAACAGGGGTGGTGCCATGGTCACGAGAGAGAGTGATAGTCGCGCAAGCCAATCAGTTGTTTCGTCCCGAATGGAAATAATTAGCTGTGTTTAAAACAGTCGCGAAAGGTCTACAGACACTCGAGTTTTATACTCTCTTTTTCAGAGTACTTACATTTTAATTATGTATTGGTATATAAAGACAGTTTAAACAAATTTGTAAAAAAGTTTTTTAGATAATTCCTGCCTATCCTGCCCTTAATGAAATGTAACATTCTGTATTTTTGCCTCATATTCATATTGCAAATTTCTGGTCTCGAAAATATATATTTAAATCAGACAATTCATAAACTATACTTTTATATAATACTAGTACTGGTGATAGTTGAATATTTAAATATTGAATATTTAGCAATAAATACATTTGATTTGTTTACATTATAATAGATAACTTATAAAGTGTTATAATCTTTATTTGTAATGGTCTTTATCTTTATAAATGCCATTGTAATGCTTATGTAATTTGTTGGCTTTATACCTGCCCACATTTTGCAGGTATACTACTGAGGTGAATTAAAATGGGGGATTGCCATATATACTTTCTTTTCCGTGTAAACTTTATCATAGTAAGCTTATCATAGTCAAATTTATATAGTATGAAGTGATGCGCGCAAACTATTGGGGCAAATTTATGGTATACCTTATGCAACACCCTTTAGACTGAGCACATATGCTCCCTACAATCTGGAATCTTGTATGAGGCATTTACTGTTGGGCGATTGAAAAAGTGTGTGATAATGATGTACCCTGGTACATACAGTTGAATAAACTGTGAATGCACAACCCTTTAAATGGTTTTCTTTTTATGACTAGGCAGCTGAAAAACCGAGGATGCAAGCCCCTAATGCTCCTGTTTACCCCATCGTCACATCTTATCCTGTCGCCACAAAGGCTGGAAGCAGGTCGGAGTGTAAGTGTGAGCGATATTGCTGATGTTGCTAACTCTCTCTGCCCGCAGCTGCTGCTGCATTCAAACCTCTTTCGTTCCTTTAGAATTTATGCACTCACTCAGCAATGTTATTACAAGTCAGAGTTTATTGGGAAATTGTTACATTATGTGAAGTGTCTAACAAATTGCTTATGCTCCTGTAATTGGGTTACAACAGGCGTGCTCTCCCATTGGTGAGATTAGCCAGCCTGGGCTCCCACCGATCTCACAACCCAAGCAGTAATTTTATTTGTCTTGCCTTGCTCTCCCTCTCCTAACAACATGGCTTTCTCTGCCTCCTTGCCAGATGTCTGTTTGGAGGAGCAGGCTTGTTTTTTGGCCCCTGACAACGCAATTACAGCCTCGCCGATTGTCGTGTGTGCGCATTAAGTACCTCCCCCAGAACGAGGCCGATTAATGAAGGGGCTCCTCGGGGCCGAAGAAGAAGCCCCAGGCACCTACACGCAGAGGAGAAGAACTGATGTTTAGGGTCAGTCCACTAAACATGCTCTGTGTTAATGCAGGTGTATATATTCGGAAATGCACCCCTTTATAAATGCAAGTTATTTTATGCTGCGACTACTAGGGCACATGCAGAGATATATACTTTATAATATTGATAGGCTAACGCAATAAAATGCCTTACTGTAATCTGGAGACTAACATTGTGTTCAAACCTGACAAGACACTATAAACTGACAAGCAGTAATAGGCGTCTCTTTTATGTCCTTACCCGCCACAAATGCACAGAAGCTACATTTTTTATAATACTGCACTATATAATCATATTGGTCCAAAATCATTCTTTACATAATAGTACATTAAAGGTGCAGTGTGTACATTTTAAAAGGATATTTTGACAGCAATGCAATATATTATAAATAACTATTATCAGTGGTAGAAAAAGGCCTTATATAATAAACTGTATTGTTTTTATTACCTTAGAATGAGCCGTTTTTATCTACATACATCTCGGGTCCCCCTACATGTAAGCCGCCATTTTGCGCTGACATTTTTCTACAGTAGCCCTTAACGGACAAACTGCTCTACAAAACGCATTTGTCACTACGTTGTCTCAGATGATGACATGTCTGTGCTGTGACGGCTATCGTAGCTTCTCTGTGTGCTTCGACAGGGAGGAATGCAATTCTCAGCCTCACCACTAGATGCCGCTAAAATCTACACACTGCACCTTTAAACATTAAATATATTCTAATAGGCTATCAATTGTTGTGACTCATGACATTTCGTGGTCAGTTTTTGCACCTTGTCTGGTTAAGACATTTACTTATTTTGCCTGGTACGTGTTAATAAATATGTAAAATCACAGACGAAAATGGTAAACTGCAAAGGACATAATTATTAGTATATGTCTGTGTTGCATTTCACGCAAACTTCATGCCGAAAGTAGAAATAAGTTTAACGGCCCTCATAGTATATACAGCGGATGAATGTGATTTATTCAAATCGTACTAAGCAGGTCACATTCTCATAAGAAGAAAAATAACCAAAAAATAAAACACAAAGAAAATCGACCCTGTCTGTAAGGTATATGAAGACTGAAAATGGCTTAATTTTTATAATGTTCCCTTGACAAGAGATTATCCAACAAAGTAATGGCAAATCAATAGGGACTTAAGTTGTCAGGAGAAACAGATAACATACTAAAAGGGATTGATTAGATGAATTTTCTCATTTTATGAGAAAGTCTATACCAAAGGTAGCTGCAAAGCTTGTTAAATAGGGGACATACTTATCCTTGCAGGAGATAACATATTAAAGAGGTGAAGGCAGATTGTTGAAGAGAAGAGACAGACTGAGGGGAAGAAACTGCTGACCTGAGCTTTTTTGTCTGATTTATAACAATGGATAAGCTTTGTCTAAAGGGGAAGTGAACGATGACTCCATGGAAATGATCTTAAATGAGATATCACAGGCTGTTGTCACAGTGGGAGACCTTGCAGTGGAGAAACAGAGAAAGCTCTTTTTTTTATTTTGTCCATTACGGAAAAACGTTAACTCCAAAAACGTGAGGCTGCTCTAGTTTACACGACTATCTAAGACCATCTTGTTTTACATTTATAGCCAATTAAGCACGAAAAGTAAGCAATTGTTTTGTTTCAATTCAGGTTATGGTAAACAATAAAAAAGGTCCTATTACTAAGGTAGGAAATAGTTTACTAAAGGTAAATTTAACTTTTAGTCATTCTCAAAATAATTCAGACTAATACATTATACCAGTGTTTCTCAAACTTTTTCAGCCCAAGGACCACTTTATCTACCAATGTTTTTCTGAGGACCACCTAACACAATCCCACTCTAACACACCCCCAAAAAACAAGAAAATAGGAACGATAAGCTAAATTTAAGTGCAATATGCAAGTCAAAATGAATTATTTAAACACAAATGCAATGATATGTTTAGAAATTGTTATATGAATTTTATTTCATTTGAAAAAGTAAATGTGAAATGAGTTGCAGCTTAATATGAACAACAAACTGCACATGTGAAAAATAAACTGCAATTAAACATATATTGTAACAGCCTAGGTCCCACTTAATGTCATTCCAAAGAGCCATGTTTAAAACTGAGGTGGTGGGTATATGAAGTCTATGGTTGTAACTATGGTAACAATAAAATGCTGAAAAATTTTTTCCCCTTAATGTCCAATATCACTGAAATTACAGGGATTTTACACATGAAACAAAAACTAGTACATAACAAAACTAATATATATGTGTATTTTATCTGCTTTCAGATGACGCTTGATCTTTTCTTTTGACTACTCTTTGGTTTAGCCATCGATCCATTTTTACGTTATTAAAACAGAATGGGAGGAACTGTTATCACAGTTTCGCAAGTGCATAAAAAATGTACTTAAATAAGTGACGATTGTATAAACACTTGCCTAGTTTAGGTCATCTTTGGCGGACCACTACGGGGGGTTGGGACCACACTTTAAGAATTACTGCATTATACAAATTCACACATAATGCAACATAATTTTTCAAGAAAGAGTGCTTTTAAGCATATCCTATTATGATTAAAGTTAAACAGCTGTGTTTCCGTACTGTTTCATGTAATTGTCTTGAGAATACGGTGTCAACAACTGTCGCCAAAACACGCCACCACTGATTGTATTTAGATGCACAGATGTTTTGGGTCTTTATGTGAGGGACTTTTTTCAGTAACTGCAGATTTTCAATCGGAGGACTGTGGGTGCTTTTAGGGTGCTTAAGCATATAAAAACTCATTTCTGGCAAAGAAAGACGAATGTTTGGGCTTTCCCGGTCTGCTTAATGTAAGGTTAATATTTTTCGCTTGGTGCACCTTTATAAGATGTATCCGTTCAATCATATATAATTATTCCATATCTTCCTTTTTTTGTTTTTGCCCGGTATAGTGAATATATTGTGGAATTTTGGGTGACATCTGGTCGCTGACTGTTCAAAGTGTAACAGCTGTTGCTCCCCATGATGACGTTCATCTTCCTCACAGCCGTGTGACACTTGAAATGTTCTTGTCTCTTCTCGTGCTACTCAGAAACTCATTGAGTTGTCACTAACAAAGTCTGTTTCGAAGAAAGTGCTTTGACCTTTCCTTACGTGTGTCTGTAGGGTCAGGAACCAAGTTGAGTGGCTTTTGTTTAGACTTTGGAAGAGTACATTTAATTTTTCTTTTAGAAGTTAGTATTTGGACATAACACATGGGTCATTCTACAAAAAAGGTGGAAATGCTTGTCCCTTGCTTTTGCAGACCCCTTAATCATTTAATTTGACCCAATAATCCCATAATGATATATATTTAATAAATATAGACTGTCCTTAACATGATGAGAGAGTTTATTTATGTAATTTTCTTTTTTAAACTCACTTACACAAAAATTGCCCTGTCCCTTTGATCATACATGGAAGTTGAACTGTGTACTTATTATTTAAAACCATGTTTTTTATAAAACAAATCTAATTTACATTTACCTTTAACCCTGTATGAATTTACTACAACACTGAAATGGTAAAAAATACACTATTAATATAAATAATATCAAATAAATATTATTATCCCCCAAATTTATGTCATTGGTGTTAATACCCAAAGCACCTTTATTTTGAAACAATGCATCAGCTCTTTGAAGTTTTTACTTCCTAAGCACTATTCCTTTAACTGACTAACATAAAAGCATACAAACAAAACAAGGTGGAAAAATGTTTATAAGTTTTATCATATTCATTATCTATTATTATATTCTCATTTTGTCAGGTATTGAAGATACAGCGTCATGGATTCTTTATGAAAATGTATTAAAAATTAAACATAGATTAAGCTCCCCGTTTTGCGGATTCATAGATTTGACAAGTTAATTAATGCTATTAAAGAAGTTTTGAGTGTTTTGAAAGAAGTTCATTTAAGCAGATTTCCATCACCCGAATTCCACCTTTTCTGCAGAATGACCCACATACTGTATATAGTCAAGTTGTACTAATCTTTTCAATTAATTGTGCGGTGGCCTAAAAGTATTTGGATGCTAATGACAGAATTTTAATTAAAAAAATTAGCATTTATTTAAAAAAAGCGTTATATTGTTAAAAAGTTATTTATCGTTGCATTTTCAGGAGTCTAAATACATGTTGGGGCCACTGTGTGTGTGTGTGTCTATGTTAATAATTGTTTAAATTCTCTTTTGTTAACCTAGCTGGAAACCAAGTCTTTTTCACAAAGCGTTCCTTTAAAGGTCTTGATAAATAGTCTCCATATTGTGAAAACCCGGTGCTGATTTCTCACTATTGTGTTGCGTCCCTCCTCCACCAGATCTGTTCTCTCTTTATGAACTCTTCGATGAGACGACACACGCTGCTCACTTCATTTCAACAGGGCTCACTGTCAACCTCAACAAAAGAGTCTGACCCCCGCGCCACCTCCTTTCCAAAGATTAGGGCAATTCCCCATGCAAATGTCTTGCGCTCAGCCCAGTGCGTCTCCCAAGTGCCTTTAACAAATCCAGCTTTGACTGATTATGCCCTGACAGCTCCAATGTTGGCTCACTTACACAGATTGACATAATCATTAGGGGGTGGGCTGACCCAGACCCAAAGCTCCCAGTTTTATCTGTTTGAAAGTGGCCCCTCCCATTTCTTCACCATTATTTACCGAAGCAGCTGAGACTCTCGCACAAAAAGAGGCAGAACCCCTCGGTCCTTTCCTGCCCACCCCTGGCATTCATCATCCTGAAGTTAATTGGTGTGGGCTTTAAGCAAATTTCCTACACTCAAACCATCAGCTCGCTGCCTGAAGACGCAGCGCAGAACGTGACTGCTGACCCGCCGCCATACGTTGCCTATTGATTTAACTGACGAAGCAGACCGCTCCGATAGAATTCCGGGCTGGAGAATGCATTATCTCTATGAAAGACAAGAGGGAGGGAATGTGGCCATCAATATGCAAGATGAATGGGGGTTAAACTCAGCCTTGATTTAGGGTTTCTGCTTGAACTTTCCCAGAGCTAATCTATCCCTGCGTTCAAATCACGAACGCGTTGCTGGTGCCTGACTAAATGTCGGCTTTATCGAAATGCCAGGCGAGAAATAGATCAATGCTGAAGGAACAATCATGGTTTTAATTGATTATAATTCAGTTAATCTAATGGAATACGGAACCGATGATCGTTGTAATTTTTTGCTAAATGAAAGCGAGGACAGGCCGGGGCTTTATTTACGGTTTAAAATATACCTTGATAAAGACGTCACATATTAATGTGTCACATATTAATCTACGAACTACTCTCAGTCCAGAGGATGGAGGCATTAGTCTTACAACTGAATGTCTTCACGTCCCTGTAATGAATGCAGATCACTGACCCATAAAATAGAATAAAAAAGCAATCTTGTGCTGCGGATCCACATTATTGCTATTTTCCCCTCCTCCTCCTCTTCATCCCTGCCTTTCCTTTAGATCTGCTGAGGTCTCAGTCAGGAAGAAATGGGCGTTTGTGACAAGCCACTCGCCGTAGGGTTAATTAAACAGCTCGCTTTAGCACCGCCGCTGTCATTCGCCCAAACACAGATCCATCAGTCATGCGCACACTTCATCCCCGTGCACACGCACTATACACGTCAAAGTGTCAGAGGTTCCAAATCCCGCGGTGACGGCCGGGAACATTAAATCTTATCTGGTTTATCAATTATTCCTGTGATTGCTTGCACGGATTACACTATCGTATTCAAGGCGTTGCTGAAATTTATTACCCTTCTGCCATCCTTGCATTTTCTGTACGGGGAATGAGCCCCTTTCCAGGGTGAATGCTGCTGAGTGGAATATGGGTGATGTATCTTTCTTATTTTATGCCCAGCTGGAGAAATGGCCTTCATTATGCCACTCATTCCACTGTCCGTGCAATCTTTCAGGAAATCACAGCTTGGCATTTTATTTTATTATGTTCATTAATATCGCTGGCTTTCACGTAACGTGATTCGCAAACATCTAAATGACAGAGTTTGCTCTGTATGTTCCGAGCCTTAAAGCAGTACGGCATATCATAAACTCCTTAATGCTTCCCCATCTGTGTCCGAACGAAACGAAAAACCGTACTGTTTCTAAGACAGGGAATTTTGCATCGAGAGCGATTGTTACTCCGTATCAGTCTATAGCGCGCCAACACATCCTCTGGTCTGAGCCGCTCACTTTAGGACAGTAAAAACTAGATCTAACATGGTGAACAAATTGTCACCCCCAGGGATAAACACAGTCCCCCATTGGACAAATCAAGGTTTCGATGGGTTTAATGCAGTATAAGCATAACATATCAGAGCCATTACCGCTTCTTTCCCAGCATATGTGGCCTGACATTTAACAGGAAGACACGGAGCAGGAAAGCACTTTCCAGCCCTTTAATATGGCACAGCAATATGAGCATCCAGAGTCCCGCTCTCCCTCACAGATTCATACAGGCTTAATGTACCTCTCCCAAATCCCATTAGCTGACAGGCTGTTGAAACAGCTTGAATATGTGAGGCTCATGCTTGAGGGATCGGGCCAAACTGGAAGGCCTGGCACCTATTCAACTCGACAGAAGCGGCTGCCTTCCCTCTTTAGAAAGGCACAGGCGACAAAGAGCTCATCAGCGCTCGCCACTCAAGAACCAGCAGGGAGGCAAACCGTACAGTAGTTAACTCGCTAATATGGGCAGCGTGTGAGCACTCGTTGTAAGGTTTCCAAAGCTCCGTAAATGTTTTAGCACGGCAAACTTATCGGCCGTTTAGTGGAAGACTCCCACGGTTTGTGTGACACGAAGATGTTTTGTTTATTTTTGTGCGCTCGAATTTTCCTTTTTTTTTTAATTTATAGTTACACTTTTGCCCGGGTAACTCTTTCGAGCGTGAGCTTTATGTTAACCTTCCTGGAGAGGGAAATGACATACCCTGAGGGTGTTTCTGTATTTTGCTTGGGCAGAAAAGAAAGCCAATCTTTTACGACATATTGCGGTCCTCCTCTCCTGAAAGAGCACAAGTAGGCTTATAGCCATTTCCTCAAAATAGGTCATTTCATTTAAAGGTGACAAACATATGTCATTTATGGTCACATAGGGTACCCCTCCCAGTTCTCTCCATGTGTAAAAAATGGGAACATAACATTTGGACTTGCGATCAAACCTCATATCCAATTTGTGTTCCTATCTGAGGGAGAGGGGGCTCCATGGAGACCCCGGGGCAGTGCTGCCCCTCTCAGCGCTGACATTTCATCTACTCTCTGTACCACTGAGCTATCAATTAAAGCAACAAAAACACACACACACCTCACAGTGCCCACTGCCTGCTGGGATAGCACTCAAAAGCACTGGAAAAACTAAGCTCAACTACCTTTGATAGTCAAAGTTGTGTAGGTCATCGCACATTTTTATACTCATCATGTGTTGTAATAGGCATTATGTTACATATGTCAGATCATATTAGCTTAATTTAACCTTTATTTAAACAGTGATATATGAGAGGACAGGAATGTACAGGGAGGAGAGAGGGGTGTGGAAATGGCAAAATAACCACAAGTCGGGAATCGAACTTGGGTCGCCGAAAGTGCGAAAGCACCACATGTTGGAGCGCTGCGCACTACACCATATTACCATATTAGCTTAATTTTTTAAAAAGTTTTTTTTAAGTCTTTAACCTTGTTTGGAGACCTTAATAAGGGTGTACTCCGTGATTTTTTCAGCCTGATCAAATTTTTCCGTTGCCCTGCTACGGACTGTCTTCCGTGGCATTCTCACGGATTGGTTACTCAACTGTTTTGTCCTATTTTCTTACCATTTTGCTTCGGTTTAGGGTTAGATTTACATGAAATGATATCCCTACCAACTCTAACCCCAACACCAGGCGACAATTGTTAAAGTTTAGAAAATATAAAAGAATATATCAGAAAAAATTGTATAAACCAATAGTTAAAGTGACATACTAAGGCAAACACCAAATCTAACCCTAAACCGAAGCGAAAATTGTTTGAAAATAGGAAAAAGCAGTTGAGTAACCAATCCGTGAGAATGCCACAGAAAAAGACAGTCCGTAGCAGGGCCACGGAAAAATGCGCAAAAAATTCCGTGACTACCCCACAGAACTTTGTGAGATCAGGTTGGATTTTTTATATTGGCATGCAAATCATCTTGGTCTTAAATGAGCAACATGCAAAATCAATATTTCTGCTTACTTTTTTGCAGTCTGTAACGTTTTATCTCAGTAATCCTTATTAAACTTTTGCTTACAGAATAAACCTAACACTTTGTGGCTTTTCACGTGATCTGGACACCTTACTGGCGGCTTTTATGCCTGTAGTTTTCATCTCATGCGAGTGTATTTGATTTTAAACACATTTTTCAAAAGTGCTATTCTTATTTGTGTGTAAAACTTTTTTTAACGAGGAAAAAATTACAGGGTGCACCTTTAATATCAGTTTTTCTAATGAGATAAGATGTGGCTTGTCCAAAGTGAATATGAGCGCTATTTTTCATCATATTCATCAACCACTCCATGCTGATGGGTTCATTACCATCAAATTAGAGATAAAAATCGTGCTAGTGCCCTGAAATGATGTGGAAAGCCAGCGCTGATAAGATTAATGATGAATACATTAGCGTCGAGCTAGCCATAAGACGCATCTCAGATCTTGCCACGAGCACACACCGAACAGATACCACTTCTAATCGAGTCACACGGCGCCAACATCACACGCACACAGGTGATTGGGCCCGGATCTGTGAACAGGATCCGGAAAAAGTGCTGAATTGGAGCTTGTTTATAGTGCGCTCTGCAGTGCTGTTTGTCTCATTGGCAGCGCTGTGTGTAGCTATAGAGATGACGGTGAGAATATCGGCTTGGCACTGGTCGTCGGCTGTGGCAGACACTGCAGAAGTCAGGGGACACCCAGCCAAGGCGCTGTGACAGATCGCCACAGCTGACAGCCTTTAACGTCCCATCTAATTTATGTCGTGTAGGGAATGGGAATGAAATGTTAATAAAGAATCTCTGCATCACATATTCTTAACTGCAGCCTCAGGCCTCGCTCTGCATCTGTCATGGAGATGAGAAAAGAAAGGAGGGAGAATAGAAAGACTATAGGAGAGACGCAGAGGGATGGCAAGTTATCTTTACACATGTAGCTAAAGCCAAAGTCATTTTCCACTTTAAAATGAGAGGAGCTTAACAAGCTTAGCAAAATGAGTACCGTGTTTACAAAATAAACCACTATATTCTGGCTATTAGTTCCGATTCGTAGATTATATCCAGATTGAGTGTTTAGGCACTTTGAATTGACTGAGTGAGTGGCTAACATTTATCTCATGTCTCAAGGCTGTCATTAAATGGATTCTCTTGTCTGATTAGTTAAACATGATATTGAGCTGTTTGGATTTCCTCCAGCCAGGATGACGAATGAGCCGGGTCAGCTTACACAGCCAGGCCTGAAGAGGGCAATGTGTGCTCGTGTCAGGATTGGGGATCTTTCTCACCTTTGGAAATGCATTTTAATTCTGACCTTTCAATGGTATACCTATGACTTTCTTACATCTAAACGATTGCCAATGCGTCTTATGCTTTTAAATTAAAAAAATGTTTGTGCTAAGTCTTGATATTCTCTTCACCGCAGACATTTTGAAATGGAGGTGCTTTAAAACTTAGTGTTTCTTGATATAAGTAATTGTGACCATGTGGACTTTTATCAAACTGTATTTATTTATGCATGCATTAAATCTAGAAATTCCACTTTTGCTGTATTCTAAATGCATACAATTAATATTTTCACTTTTTTGCAGAATTTAACAACTGGAAATAGGAAAAATTATGGTAAACTTCACTTTACTTTATCAATTTTTTTTATATCAATCATGCGCTTCAATAGCACTAGATGTCTTCTCTGTAGATATAGTTTTTAATATGCTTATTTTTTGTAATGACACTTAAAATTTCATACTGATTTTGATGTAATAAATATTAGGGCTGGGTATTGGCAAGGGCATCACAATACAATACATATCACGATACATGTGGCGTTATACAATGTATCACGATACGATACAATATGTTGCGTTACATTGCAATACTTTTTCTTTTTTTTATTAAAAATGTAAAATAAAATAGAGCAGGATTTATCGTTTTCTACATTAAATCATCATAAAGTAAAGGACATTCTGTGAGAATATAACCTTGATATCTTTAATATTGACTGAGTAAGCTCATGTCAAACACTAAAATCAATATATCAATTAGAAATCAAACTTTGATGCTCCTAATGAGACTTCAGCCAGGATTTCCAGCCCAGTCTCACGAAATTTCGTTATATAGTCACGTAATTTTTTTCGTGATATCATCACGAATTTCTGCATTTTTTCGTGATCGTATAACTAACCGAAGTAGCAATGGTTTAAAAATAGGAAAAAGCAGTTGAGTAACCAATACGTGATAATCACACGAAAACAGGAATTTGTTATACGATCACGAAAAAACGCGGAAATTCGTGATAATATCACGAAAGAAGAATCAAAAAATTACGTGACTATAACTTGAAACGTCGTGAGACTGGGTAGGGATTTCACATACATTGTTACATTTTATAAGTGATTTGTTGTACTTTTATAAAGAATTTTCATAGTTTTAATGGTCTGTGCTATAGGGTTAAACAAGTGTATTACAATGTATTAAAAAAGTAGCCAAAAAAGTTAAAATGCTAAAAAGCTTCCAGGTTTATTGTGGCCTTTTATGTATCAAAAAGAAAAACTTGAAAACTTTAAAGACGTTTTAATTGTTAGCTTTAATTAAAAATAACTTGACTAAACATCCACCACAAACAGTGGTTCACTCAGCACAGTTGACAGTACCCATTGACTTCATAGTATTTGTTTTTCCTACTATAGAAATCAACTGTGTGATTACCATCATTTATCAAAATATCTTAATGTGTGTTCAACAGAATAAAGAAACTCATAAAGCTTTAGAACCACATGAGAGTGAGTAAATGATGACAGAAATTTCATTTAAGTTTTTCATGTACATCTTAAGTAAGGTGAATGACCGCCTCCATGTCCATGTAATGTACCTGTGTGAGTGAATCTTTGTGAGTTCTTGAATCTGTCAGTTTGTAGTCATTTAAAATGTGGGCAGTTGTCACAAGTAACTTAGCTGAAAGTAGCCTACAGTAAATGGAAAAGTTGGTTTTAAATAGTTTTTGGTAATTACCACGAGGTTAAAGTTAATATATCTCACGCAGCAGGAGGGTTTTATAGCCTTTTGCTTTGTATTGCCTACCCAGTTACCCCAGCATTCAGAGCGCAGGCAGACATGCGAGAAATTAAAAGTGAGGCCGAAACAGATTACTGCTAAGTGCTGTGATGTTCAGGCAAGAGAGGAAAGGTGGACACAAAAGGACTTTCGGAGAATCGGAGGACATCCATAGCCGAATAATAGATAAGGACAAAATGGCCCGAAAAGAAAGAATCTCATATCTGTAATGGTCAGTCGTTCAGGTGCTGTGCCTGGACCATTGGGTTTTGTGGTCAGATTCAATTTCCGATATTTTATTGTGGCACTGCCACTCCATTAAGACTCATTTCCTTCTCACCAGTAGTGACTTTGGGGGACCCGAGGAATTTGAAGGCCAATTGACTTTTAATATGAATCACGCTGTGATCGCCCCATTCTCGTCCCCCGCCTACAAATTAGAAATGGCAAACAGAGTGTCCCCATCAAAATGCTCTTTTCATGTTCTCCGTTCATGCTCCACAAGTCACCCAGCTCCACCCCCACTGCAATAGCGTATGTATGTGTCCTGGTTTCTCTGTGGGTGAACGTACGTACCTGTCCTGTGTGTGAGTGTATGAGTTTGTTCAGGTGACCACATTGTCATGTCTTAAGATGTCACTGGGGCAGTACCTGTTAAATACATCCTAATACCATGTAGGTACAGATATGTATTTGGTGCCAGTATGTACCTTAGAGGTACTAATGTGTAACTCTGAGGTACTAATATAGGTCCAAATGTGTAATGAAATAGTACCACCCCAGTGACAGCTAGGGACAATTTTTTGGCAATTTTTTTCTGACAGTGCAGGTGACGTATGACAAATATCGTTGTAATTTCTTTGAGAATTTTGTCTCAGTTCTGAAAGATATTATAGAAAGATTTGAAGTTTGAGGCTTAACATAGATTTGGTAGAGTAAAGGGGGTTTTAAATGGGGTCTTTCTGTTGTGATGTCCATATCAACTATTTTTATGCTCCTAAAATGTTATAACACATTTTTAGTAATCTAGTAATAGTAGCAAGTTATGTAAATATTAGTAAATGTAAAATTCTTCAATATAAAGCAACATGTCTTACATTTGTACACTGTAAAATAAATTCCCCATATCCTACCGCTGTATGAAACCTTGTGCAGCATGAGGCACACTATGTCGGGACTATATTGCGCCCCCTACAGAAAGCACCTGCACAGTGCAGAGCTGCCAGTCTCAAGGCCCTGAAGCACAAATTCATTAGTATGCACAGACTCTCTCTCAGTGTGTGTGGCGGGAGCGAGAGCAGGCCGGCGTGGAGCAGAGGGGAGACAGTATTTTATCCACGCTTGCCAGTATTATGAGGCTGAGCGAGAGATTCACATTATCGTAATGGGAAAGTCAGCGCAGCGAGATGATGCCCCGGAGCCACGCCACTGATTGGCTGCAAAGCTGTATTTATATATAGCAGAGTGAGTTCACTTTTAGTTCAGCGCTGAAGAAGAGAAAGAGGCCTGCCTGACTGCCACTTTATCTGCTGCAAAGAACACTATAAACTTAGCCTGGAGTTTAGGATTATGTACTTGGCCATGTGTGGTGTGCAGCCAAAACAATCTAGGCCCATTTCATTCTACGAGGTTTATGTAAGTGACTCCAATGACCCCAGTCGAATTTAATACTCAGTATTTAAGATACTAACAAATTGATCCATTCTTCACTTTTGAATTAAAGGGTTAGATCACGCATAAATAGAAATTCTGTACCCTCCTGTCATTCCAAACTTTTTTGGAACACAAAAAGAAAAGCATATTTTGGTGCTATACATTATACAACAAAAAATAATTCACGAGGAAGGATAATGTTTTGATTTAAGAATTACAAAAGACACAAATGAAAGCAAATTGTATGAATTGTGCGCTTTATTCCAACTTTTCTGAAGCCAAAATCTTACCATTCACTTTTAAATCGTTTAAATAATATTTATTTAATATTTAATATATATTTAAATATTTATCGGTTACATCATGATACATCCATGACTAAATAGCAGTTGTTTCTCAGGGGTCTTGTAACCAGTTGTGTTTTGCCAAGTTATGCATAAATGAGTGAGATATTTTCAGCCAATAGCAGCTTTCAGTCTGTTCCTCCCAAAATTCATATGGGTTAAGTATTTAACTTTATGGGCCATGAGTCTGCTTTGCTTTTTTAAGTTTTTTGAGATCTGCCTTCATTTTTATGGTAACAATTTACAAGGTTATGTTAGTTAACGCATTAACTAACATGAACTAACAATTACAAAGTAATTTTTTTAGTATTTATAAATCTTTGTTAATGTTAGTTACTGTCAATACAATTGCTCATGTTAGGACAAAAATTATGTTAACAGTTTAAATGTTTGATTTTAAAAATGTATTAGTAAATGCTAAAATTAACATGAACTAAGATGAATAAATAGGGCTGTCACAATGATTAAATAATCATCTCATCGCGATTGTTTGACCTCATCGCAATGATTTCAGATCACCACAATGATTGCACATCTCTCTAAAAAACACAAGGTGGAGCTGCAGTACCCGTATAAACAAGAACGTATCAGATGGCGCTCCTTAACTGGCATTGTAACGCGATACAGTGCAAAACCATTTAATAAAGTGGAAAAACAGCTTTTTTGAAAATCTTTAATAAGCAATTTGAACTGCCAGGAAAAAACATACATTTCGAAAACAGCAATTCCAAATTTAGGGAAGTGAATGATGCTATTCTTAAGGATCTGTAAGGAATTTATTTTTTTGCAGCCACTACAGACATTTGGTCCATATAACCTTAGTAGGATTGGTTACTATTTAAGGTCTGTTCTGGTATATTCAGATTTTTCAGACACTGTGTTTATTTCTTATGAAGGATTTTTAATTTTTGAAAGATTATTAATTAAATAATAACTTATGTGTATTAATATTAGTGTCAGGTAAACCTTGCAAAATATTTAATTTAAATAAATCACAACTTTATTTCATAAAAAACAAATAAAATGTATGAGAATTAAATGGTAAATCAATAAAACAGACAATTAATCTGCATAATCGTCACAATTTGTTAGACAATTAACCGTCAGCCAAATTTCATAATTGGGACAGCCTATTAATAAATGCTCTAAAGTATTGTTATTTGATAGTTCGCATTACCTAATTGTTACCAAATACAACCTTATTGTTAAGTAGTGAGAACATTGTTCGTCAAAAATGTTAGCAATGAATAAAAGATGACATATTTTTCATTTTCAGGCAAACAAAACCTTTGATTATACCCAAAATAGTTACACCTCTCTTTGCTGCGTGACCTCCTATATTTGCACAGGACTAGGGTAATGCTACAAAAATAAAGATGAGACAGTAAATAGTGTGACACTGGCCCGAACCGTTTCCCTCTAATCAGCTGAAACCACAGTGCCAAGTCAGAGCTTCTGCTAGCTAAGGAGAGCACTGCATCATTTAAAGAGGAACTCCCCTGGACATGCCTCAAAATTACTGTACAAGAAAAATGCTGACTCCGAAGAGGCTTTTCATATTTATGACTAAATTAGTCTCTGGAAGAGGAAAAGGAAAAAGAGGAGAGAAGACAAGAAGGCAGGCAGGCACGGAGAAATAAATCATAAGGTGGAAATGGCTCATTATGTTGGTGATGAGACTGGGTGTAATGCCTGCTTGACCAATCCAGCTCCTGTCAGATGAAGCCTCATTGATTAACCCTTATCCATTAGCCTTCAGCCACAGAGAGTGAAATGGCAGACAAATAGATATCAGCGTAGCACATTCATGTTGAATCTAAGCCTTCTGCACGTTTATGGCCAGATGCACTGCTTTGTACTTAAGCGTTTATTTGAGATAATGTCGATTTTATGGTGGTGAAATTTAGACAACAAAATACATAAGTAATACATTCCTAAAACGACATTAAACTGTGCACCTGGAATTAGGAACATCAAATAGTGTTTTAAATAAAGCCCATCAGAACATCCTGGGGTGTTGTAATTAGAGCTGTATGGTGTCTCATTGCGGGCCGAATTATACACTATTCACCATCCTTGGGAACACAGTCAGCAGTTTGTGTCACCTGTTTACCCTCGGTTCTGCGTTCTCATTGGAGTCTAATAGCTAATGAGGGGTGTAGATGTGTATGCGTCTGGTTTATTGCGCACACTTTTTTAGTTGTGTGTTTTTTTTTTTTGCAGTGCATACTTAAACAAAGCAGAAAAGTAAATGATAGTAGGGGTCTTGATCGTGATAATAATGAGGGGAATTGTCTAATTCTCATTTTTACTTTTTGTTTGTGGGTGGATATTAAAGGTCAAATATTTTTGAAGCTTTGATTGTGTTTACAGTGCGCAATATAACATGTGTTCAGGTTTCACGTGTAAAAAAACGCGGTATTTTTCAAACAATTGCCTTATCTGTAAACCGCTGTTTTCACTGTCCTAAAAACGGGCTGATGTCTTCCTTGTTCTGTGAAGTCCCTCCTTCAGAAATTCGTATGGAGTTCTGTAGCTTGTTTCGTGTGTTGTGATTCGATAGCAGCTTGGCTTGCCGTTAGCCTAGCTGCCGACTGACGTATTCCTGTGGGCGGAGTTTAGTCAAAAACTAAACTTTTTTTCCGATTAATCGTGGTTTTTTTATGCGGTCGATTCAAAATCGATTCTCAAAGGCCACGAATCGATTTTTTTCCCATATTTCTTTTCGCAAACACTGAACGTAAGATTAACGTTAATCTATTACTAGTCTTCTCTACTAGATGTCACCTTCTTTGTTGCCTTGCGCGATGTTACCAAGAAGCGAGAGGCGAGCCTGTCATTCATTCATTCAGTCTATATTCTGATATATTCAAAAATAATAAAATACAATCTATATTCATTGAGTTGAATCAAGTATAAAAAGCAAAAAAAAAAAATCTGAATCAAACCGAGAATCGAAATTGAATCGATTTGATAGCTTGCGAACATTTGAATCGATACCCAGCCCTATTTGAAAGGCGAATTCTGTTAAAGAAAATATATCGCCTGGCAGTGAACTTTGAGCTTTATCATTTTACAGGTATTATTTATGCTATTATAGCAACATTACACACTAACTAGGGTTTATAAAATGGGATCAGAAAGAACGTGACCTTTAAAATGCCCTGTCTAACGTCTTTGAGGCGTCTCATTCTCACAGGCAAGCACACATATTGTCATGTTATATTATGGCTTACATTTAGAGAGTAATTCATTAAAAAACCATAGTTTAAATTAAATGCATCCTTATGTGTCCTAAAAGCATAGTAAAGAGTCCTTATTTTGAAGAAGTATGTTATCAGTGTTTACATTATCAAACGGTTTGAAAGTGTGTTAACATTAAAAAAAACTATCCAATGATCAAACAAATATTTAACTTCAGCAAAACTCTTTTGAGCAAATGAAAAAACGCAGAAACTCCTCTGTCACTGAGAAGCGAGGTGTCAATTGAACATGATATGGTAGGACGTGTACCGCATTCAGAACCCGTCATGCTCAGCATGTCTAAAAGATGACCGCATAATTCTGAAGCAAAATTCGGTTCCTGTTGATGTGTTAAATATGTGGTCTGTTCTTTTAGGGGTTAGCACGAACAGCGAGACATTTTACACCAGAGAAAGCGTTCTTTAGGAGGATGAAATCCATGTGCATGTGAAAGTAAGCGCGTTTGTGTGTGGGGCAGTGTGAGCATGCTTTGAGGGATTGTGCCCTAGAAAGTTAGTCTCAGTTGGAGAAAACGCTGAGGCCAGCGGTTCCCACCTGCTGGAGCAAAACAGATGAGCTTACTTTTCCACGGCGGATCCCAGAACGAAAACGTTTATGTGCATATACATACTGATGTTTCTGCAGGCTGGTTGTAGTTTATCCGCATTATTGTTGTTTGTTACACTTTGTGTTTAACACACAAATAACTGGGAGTGCACAGTAGCCATATCAGACTATTGCAAATATCAGTCATTTAAAGATTTGTGATTATTACGATAGACTTCATGAGCTGATGCTGCAGCATGGAGTTCCTAATAATCTGGTAATTTGTAACAATAAATCAAAAGGAGCAGACACTGAGCTCCCATTAAACAGTTTGCTTTCTAACAGCTTGAATAACTTTCGTGTTTGTGTTTGTTAGTGTTTTAAAAAATGTCACACTGTATGGTTTCACAAAGGATCCTGCTATTCAACGTAATGTAAACTATAAAACAATAATAAAAAATAATTCATAAAAAGCGGTTGCGTACAATTGGTAAAAATAAAAGTAAAGGGAGTCTTGATAGAATGCTGACATTTTATTTGATATCATTTAACTTGTGATATAAAATGGACCAAATTTTTTAATTTCACAGTCATTTTAATACGCCGTTATTTGTCCATTAAGTTGTCCAATTAATATGGACAACTTTACATTAATGTGTAACTAGACAAATTTTACGATCTTTCCTTGTCTTTAGCTGCTCTCGCATATATTGAGCATTAAGACTTAAAACATTAATGCAGTAATTTCAAACAAACAGTTAACATAAAAATGTTGTACTATTTATGGTTTTTATCCTTATGTTGTAAGCAGATTCAATTTCTTTTTCTTTCTGTATATCTATAAAATTAGAAAATATGTCTAAAACTACTTTTAATGTTTGTGTTTATGCAGTATTTTCAGCTGTTTGGTTATAGTCTGTCATTATAAACTAAATTAATAATCGGCTTAGCCAACAGCTATGGCAAAATATAATGGCATTTAAATCTTTGTTGGTTATAGACCCTTTTACAGCCCACGTGATCAAATAGCCTGCGCGCGCATTTTGGCAACGGATGTGATGTTGTTCCCCAGTGTTTCTAACATGTTAGCAACTCAGAAAGTTTATTAAAACGGTTTGGTTCTTGCGTTTGGTTGCACTAATATTATATACTAATATATGTATATTTGGTTCCAAAACGCAATAAATCTGAAAAAAGTGACAAGATGAAAACCACTATTTTCTGTTACAAATGTTCACATAGCATCTTTAGGTTATTAGGTTACATTTTTTCCACAAAATAAAATAAATCCATGACAAATTTTTTTCAAGATGCTATAAATCTATTGAATCAGTAGCCTATACTGTATAAATGTGCATTCATCTTAACCATGTTATATTCATTTAGTTGAACAGTTGTACACACTGATTAAAAAAATAAACATTAATGGCATTAATCAAAACACTTACTTTGTCATATTAAGAACACTGTCATTGGTGCGGTTATACTTGACGTCGTCACTTAACATTTTTCACAGCGATCAGCTGTAAAATGTTTTGGTCCTGCTTGATTTACGTTGACTTTGAGTAAAATAATGTAAAGTTTTTCATAAGATCCCCTGGGGTCAATGTGTTAGCATGACAGAGCTTGATGCTGTCGGGAGAACAAGCAACCAAGTGCCTCTCGCGTAAATGATTAGATGGGAAAGAAACGTAAGCCATCAACATCACAGAAAACCATCACAGGTTTATCAATGCCATTAAAGTAATATTTTGTTTTTTGTTTGTTTGTTGATCACGAAGTACAAAGTACGGTAGATGAGGAAAACTGATTCCGTGTACTCAACGCGCCGCAATTGTTTGTTTACTTTGCGTGGAATGGTGCGCTGTAATTTGTGGAGCGGATTTATTGCATTCTGTAGAAAAGGAGGAGTGGCGTTTATTTCGTTTTGGCAAAAAAGGGAGAAAAGATGATAGAATAACACGGCGGATATTGGATTTTGCGTAAAATTAAGAATTTACTTCTAAATACTGACCTGATATAATACTGATTCTGGCAGTAACTATTTTTTTTCAAAAATGGCGTTTATCGTGTTTTGGAACCAAACTCGTATCTGGCAACTTTATATTTGGCCATCTGCTAACCTCTTCTATCCACTTCACTATAGTACACAAATGTGGTAGCTGTGTTGAAAAAGTTGATAAAGTTAACTTTTTAAAATAAATAACTTTCTCTGTCTGTGTGCTTCACTGCTGATTCTTGCCGTACTTCCGTTGCCAATATGCGTGTGCATATGCTGCCACGTCATCATTGTGTACAAACAGTAAAAGGGTCTATAGGTGTCTTTTTGATATACCATATGTGTTTTTACTTAGTGATATGTGTTTCATTACAGCATCCAGTTAGTAGAATTCTAATTAATAGAATGAGTATGACAATATTCTTTAGTAGCTAAATCCAGTTCAAAGAATTACTTTAAAATCAGGAGACGTAGGACTGAGGCATTTTTATGATGTACTTTTATGCAATAAAATATAACAAATAGCAAAACTACAGATTTCAAAGTCACTTTTGCAGTTGGGGAAAGCAATCACCATGGCCATAGCATTTGCATTTTTCTGTCTATCAAGTTAAATAGAAAAACAAAAAAACATACACCGGATTGTGTTTTTTACAGTTTTGTGTGTGATGTCATACTTTCCTACATAAGGCACACAATTCATATGGCAGTTTATTTATGTCATTTGAGATCTTGTTATATTAATTTGTGCTCATGTGTCCTGACTATCTCATGTAAATACTTGCCCCTGTTTTGTAGCATCTGATAAATTACTTAATTTACTGGATGTTAATGACACATTCATTGATTTAGAAAACAGTTTTGGCTGTTTCCATCTCACAATTGTTTCTTTGATGAGCTTTCGTACAAAATAATTGAGCCTGCTAATTAGCTTCATTATGAGTGCCTAATAACCCTAAAGCTTTCAGGAAATAGACTTGTGTCTAAAGGCTGAAGTTCTTGACATTGTTTATCCCGGGTGGCTGCTCTTTTACAAAGACTTCTGTAATTTAGAGAAATGACTGAGAAGAGGGACCTTCTTGTTGAAACAGATTTTTTTTGCATTCTTTTTTGTGTATGTAGTGTTTGTGCAGTCTTGCGCTTAGATGCTGGGTTTAGTAGTTAGTTGTGTTATATTTTGTTGCAGCAAAGCACACAATATTAAAAGGTTACAGAGCAGGATTCTCAAAAGTGGTGGAACAAGCTTTTTGTAGGTTTTTATGTAAGATTAATGTGCCATTCATAATTTCTCGTTTTATGGAGGATTTCATCTTAGCATGAACCACACAGATATGATAGATTTGTATGTGTATACTGTATATGTATATAGGTAAGGAAGATCAGGTTTAGTTGTCACATTTTTTTTACTGTAGTGTATATTTTTTAGCCTGAATAATTTCTGTATAAATACCTTAAAGCTTGAGTTTTTATACACTACTAATGGTCAAGATCAAAAGATAAAGTTCAATAAACATACGTTCACCTACCCTGAAGAAGGCTATCTGTGCCGCTACGCGTGGGTTGCTGCCCAGTTTAATGTTTTTGATGTTATATAGCCATTTTATAATATTTATAATATAGGCTTTTTATAATATTTTTTGAAATAAAAAGAGTGCCTTGGTATCCCTTTTTTCACGTTTTGTACCCTATACCAAAGAGCACCTTCAATTTTTTTCTAAATAATTTCTTCAGCTATTTCTGAGCACTTTTTTCTGATTTCATGATACTTTCACATTTCTTTAACAATATGTCCCAATAACATCACGAGTATCGTGAAGTTGTTATAAGGGAACCTTAAATGTAAACTGTAAAGGCTGCAATTATTAGTTACAGTTTACAAATAAGGATCAATTTGTTTACAGTAGTTAACTACAATACATCTACATTGTTTATTAATATCAGTTGCTGTTGAATTCCATATTTACAAATAAATTTTTAAAGAAAAGTTATTATTTATTGCCAATACAATTGTTTATTGTTTACTCAGTTAGTTTATTGTGTGTTGGCAAATGTTAATGCTAATGCATAATGAACTAACATGAGCAAACAATGAACAATTTCATCTGCATTAACTAATAAAAACAACAATGAATACATGTGCAAAATATATTGCTTATAGACCTTTTGCGAGTCCACGTCACAGTTACCTCACGCGCGCATGTGGTGGCAGAAAAACTGTGGAAATGAATGAAACACGAGTGAAACGAGTATAACTCACTAGAAAATGTTTTGTTGTGCTGTTGAGTGTCAGAATAGGAATGCCAAAATAGATGACCTTCATTTTGATAGTATACCGTCATCGAAGACACCATTTGAAGATGAACGTAGGTGTTTACGGTTACAATAAGCCCTCAACCGGACAGCCTGGAGTGATGAAATCATCTGAAAATCTTTTAAAAATTTGAATAGAAAATAATTAGAGAAGATATCCGGTGTTCTGTCGAAGTCTGTTCCCTCTATGTGTTTCTTGTAGCGTTTTCATCACGTTACGTTTAATTTATTTAGAAAGATTCAAGATTTGAATTAGTTCATAATATCAATAATATTACCATTTAATAAAGTTTTCGTATTTTTTTTCGTTTTCTATTACTTCTTTTTTCCTTATATCTTAGCCCATGTCTTCTTCCTGTTTCTTCTAAATTATGATGTTTACTAATAAATATATAAACATAGCACACACACACACAATGTAAAGTGTTAATATAAACAAAATGAATTTGTATGTAAACATAATAGTTTTAGATCAAACACGTAGGTTAAAAATATAAGGAAGAATTTGAAAACAGGAAATGATGAAATATTTAATAAATGATATTATACAGAATACATGATAGTATGCTCTTATAAGTCCTTTAGGGATTCATACTGTAAAAATAATTGATTTACCAATAAAGAACAATACATATACATTACATGCATGCACATTTATCAGTAGCCAAGCCATTTAAACTTTTAATTTATTTAAAAAATAAACGTAACTTGGTGAAAACGTTATAAGAAACATTAGACTTAAGAGAAATATAGGGGAAACAGACTTCCACAGAACACCGGATCCTTAAAAATCACAGTTTAATGCTAAAACACTTAACACAGCTATTGAGAAGCATTCACTTTCTGCTCCGCCCACAAAAATGTCATCTCTGTTTGCAAACACGCAAAATGTCTATTGTTAGTTGATTTTAGTTAATGCATTAACAAATGGTAAAGTGCACAAGAATTTTGAAAGTAAAACAAAAAAATCTAATCCTTGTCTTTGCCTTCAGATTAGTCAGTGTATATTTATAACATTCAAATACATATAACAGCTTTCCACAATTAAAATGTAACAGCTTGCCATAATATATATTAATATCCTTATTTAAAACCTTTGAAGTAAACCTTTGAATTACAATCTATCTTCAATGTATAGTTGACCCCTGCCAAATGTACACCCTAAAAGTGCTGGGTTATTTTCAAATAGGGATCCACCGAATCCAGGATTCGGATTCAGCCGAATACTGGGCTTTTTAATGGGGTTCAGGTTCAGCCGAACCTTAGATTTTTTTTCCAACCAGACCGAACCCTAGGCTTGTGCTATGCTGGTCGACGTCATGCAGCCGTTGATTACATATAACGGGTGCTGCTGTGGAGATAAGCGGGGTTTTTTTCGGTGAGCCAGGGCCGGTTCACATTTCGCGGACGCATCTGGAAGAAACAAGCGCGACGTCGCACTGCATCACTTTCATTATGCATAGGCTTATGGTAATTGTCAAAATAGTTTACCACTTGTCATCCTGGCATAATGTTGCCTATCCTTTTTTATAGTTAAAATCAAATAAAATAAAAAATACAATGTTGTGGACATTGTTTACTTCATTAATGTGTTTTACTGTGTTAATGGAATAAGGATGCGAGTAGGATTCGGTTTCGCTTGAATTTTAAACAGTGGATTCGGTATTCGGCCGAACCCAAAAAATCCCTATTTTCAACCCAGCATTGGTTAGAAAAAGGGTCAAGCCCAGACATTGGGTTAAATTAACCCATAAAATGTTTATAGTTGACCCAAGAATCGGTTTAAATAACCCAGCATTTTGGGTTGAAACAACTCAGCATATGTTAAATTACAACCCATTTGGCTTGTTTTATCCCATTTTGACCCAACACTGAGTTGAAAAATATCCAGCATTTTTTATGGTGTAGTGCTGATGTGAGGTTTATCGTGTTTGCTTGTTTGTCCAACAGCTATACTGAAAATCTGATATGAATAAATGTTTAAGTTGTTTGAATTTGATATATATATATATATATATATATATATATATATATATATATATATATATATATATATATATATATATATATATATATATATATATATATATATATATATGAAGAGTTTCGTTGCAAAATGCAATTTTTAACATTTTTGTCAAAACATGTTTAATATTATGTTATCATGTTATTATTTTGTTTTATGGTGCTACTTAGCTGTATATTTTAAGTTATGAAGGTTTAAATCAAAACAAACCAACTGCAGTTGAATTGATATTAATAGGCTTTATGCCCAGCTGCCTACTTCCTGAACTTCAGCCAGCTCCTTGTTTCCTGTCTGCCATTATTGGACAAACTGATTAATCCAGTTGTGCCTGACCTCAGTAGTCACAAACAAACTGATTAATCCAGGTGTGCCTGACCTCGGTAGTCACAACAACAATAATCAGACACACCTGGATTAATCAGTTTGTCCAATAATACCAGACAGGAAAAAGGGAGCTGGCTGAAGCTCAGGAAGTAGTGCAGCTGGGCATAAAGCCTATTGGAATGCACAACCAAAAAACGAGATTCCCCAAAATTTAAAAAACGAGGTTATCTCGTTTTGCAACGAAACGACGAAAATAATATTTGATTTATTATAAGAGGGTTTGAAAATGTTTAAATCCAACATACAAAATCAGTGATAGGGATACGTAGCAACTATAACGTTTTGAGTGAAATGTCTAAAATACTGTATAGCCTTTGTGACAACTTTCCTGTGTGAGAATTAACCCCTCCGGTCTCCTCTTATTTTTTTGTTTTGTGTGGGTATTGAGATCTCCTCTTCCAATCGGAGTCCGAGTGAAGTGCCGGCTGCCGTACCCTGACAGAAGCGACTGTGTGATTGAAGATGCTGGGGTTGGAAAGGGTGTTGGCAGCTATATTTCACCGCCGAGATGGATGGACTTCATGATGTGAGTTTTGCGTCAGGGTGAGCTCCGCGCCTAACTAGGCCTGAATAATTCAAAACGATCGTTATTGCAGAAGGGCTGATCAGCAACGACGAAAGAGACGAGATAATAACATGGCTCAGGGTATGAGCGCCTGTGCGTCAAGCTGATCTGAATAGTTAATGCAGAGAGAGAGAGAGCGAGAGAGAGAGAGCCAAAGTGTTGATGCTGGAATAGAGCAGCAGTGGCCCTTTGCTAAGTCTGTGTAATGGATGGAGAATGCCAAAGACAGTTATGCTAGAGTGCAGGGCTGATCGCTGGTTTGGGGCAATGAGCTTATCTCCTTGTCTCTGGTTTGTGTTATAAAGGCGGAAAAATACCCACAAGGTTCCCTCATAAATATGCTAAGGAGGAGGAATAAGGATGTAAATAGGATTTTTATGAGTGACAGAAAAAAAGAGAGGGTACACATCCATGGCAGGGTACTTGGCAAACAAAGAAAGGGCAATATTTCAGTACATTTGGCATTACATTTGCTGTCATCGAGGTGTGAGGCTGCAATAACAACACCGAATTCAGATCTTCATCTGCTGTTCAAGCCGCCATTAAAAGATGTTATTTTTATGCTCTGTTATGTTAACAATGTGGGCAACAGAATTGCAAAACAGGCAGGAAATAACTCTGCATTATTTAGGGGAAAATGCAAATAATTCTGCCCGGGGTGTGATGTAAACCTTCCCATTTTTTTTTTTTGCTCTTCTCCGTGACAGAAATCATTAATATTGCACATATAAATTGCATGGGATTTATAATGCATTCCGTATAAATCCTCTGCCACAAATGATCGTAAAAGAATGTGAGCGAATGGCACGGGGTGAAGTCGTCATTTGCTATCCGCTTACATGTTATTTCAGTTTTGCGTATTTGCTAGCCTTCTCTCACAACCCTGCGTTTGTGCTTGTAACAAGTGTCCAGAATGTGACGCTGGTGTCAGAAACTCGCACCCGTGACCCTTGACCCCTGCTAATCTCCTGACACTTCGAATGGGTCAAGTCATAAAACTGAGTGACAGGATTTTTAAGAAGAAAAATGCGAGGCTTCCTCTTAGATGTATGGGAAGCATACAGTATCCATTTCATGATGAGAATTTATGGCGATCAAAATGAGATTGTAGCCATTATATAGTCTTATATAGAGAATCATACGTGGCATATTTAATCCAAGACAAATTGACCCACAACCATACAACTAAACATTTGTTTATCATCAAAGTAATTTTTATTGTTGTATTATTCAGAAAAAATGTACAAATGTTGTCACTGGGTCAGTACCTTTTCATAAAAGTACACTTTTGTACCTAAAAGGTGCAAATTTACTGTAAAAAAAATTGTATCAACATACATTTTTGTTTTACTCCAACAAATTAAGTTAAATATTTTCAACCTGTTTTTAAGTTATGCCAGCTATACTAGTCAAAAACTTTAAATAGTAGTTTCAATTGACTTGTATAACCAATTTGATTAAACATGCACACCACACTCACACTGTATATTAATTGTTGTGTATGTTGTTTGTTTATTTTAAGTTTGTTTTTTATGTGTGCGACTACGGATGGAAATTACCATTGTGCTAAATCCGGCGTATTTACGTAAATTTTTATTGTATGTTTATTAATATGCATTGTCCCATCTAAATAAATAAATGATGATGACACAGAATTATTTTTTGTACATGTAGGCACCTCAAAAGTACATATCTGTGCCAAAATGGTACATATTAGGACCTTTTAAAAGGTCCCAGTGACAACATTTGTACCTTTTTCTGAGTGTGGGATGGATATCTAGTGTATCCCATGATCAGTTAAGAAACCCAAATGTATTACACTGGTGGTTTGTAAGGGTTTCTTCGAAGTAGTTATGATGGAAATGTCCATTGCGTGCATGTAGACTTGCTTCTTACGTTGTTCTGTTTAGCCCTCTGTGTTTGTCTCAGTTTAGGGCTGATGGCAAAATCCAGCACCTGTTGTGTGACACACATGTAGAACAACCTCCTCATGGCCTCGACATGTGTTGATCAGCATTGAAGCTGGATATCTGTAGCAGTTTTTACGTGACAGTATTAGGGTGATTGATTCAAAGGCAGAACAGCAGGGTTGTCACATGATAACATTTGACATGTGGAAGTACATGGCAGATAAAACAGACCCTCGGATGCCCATGTGTGTGCAAGACGAAAGACAGTAACCTATATAAGCCGTAAAAATTTCAACCTGCTAAAATTGTATACGTGTTCCATAAGTGTTCCCTTCAGCTCAGCAATGCAAAGGTCATAAGTTGATCTCCAAGAACATGCATACTAAAAAAATATAGATTGAATGCCCTGTTAGTCGCTTTGGATAAATGCAAAATGCATAAATGTAAATTATAATATAAGCTGTAAAAAGTTCAACCTGCTAAAATTAATTACTATATTTTCCGGACTATAAGTATATTTGGGGGTACTGGAACTTATAGTCTGGTGCGACTTATATGTCAAAATTAATTTAATATGAACCAAGAGAAACCATTATCTACAGCCGCGAGAGTTCGCTCTATGCTGCTCATGTATTTATGTAATTCAGTGGATTCAGTGATGTGGAATGACTTCGGGACCTTTTTAAACTTGATTCGGCTTGTCGTGTTAATTTAGCCTATTCAGCCTCCCAGGTATGTTCTGAATGCTATTGTGTTTCATGTAAATAACTGTTTATGTTACTTTAACATGTACAGACACCTATTCAGCCTGCTGTATTGTGCTATTGTATAGTTGAATAACTTGCCTTTCCAGATTAAATGTCTGTTCTTCGGCTTGGATTTTGTTAAAATCATTTTTTAAATAAATGCGACGTATAGTCCAGTGCGATGTATAGTCCAGTGCGACTTATATGGGTGATTCTCGTGAAATTGGACTTGTGAGGTGTCATGAAGCATTTTGATAAAAAGTAAATGCAAAGTAAGAGTATCAAAATAAGAAGCATACAGTTACAAACATCTCTTCATGTGCTATTTTGCACATGATTTCAAATGACATAGAAACCAATTTTGTTGTTTTTTCCACATTTAAGGGGAAAATTTTCATTACCGCAACGTGTCCATGACTGGATTTTGGTTCTTTGACATGGAAATATTTATAATTAAAAAATCTAAAAAATAAAAAGCTTCAGTGCATGTTATACTTTAAACATTTACAGTAAAGAAACATGTGGTATTTGGTGATCATTGGTAAAGAGACAATGATAAGGAATATAAATGTGTCCAAGACCAATTTTCTCATCCTCCGCAACAATTTTCAGTCATTGTTTAAGCCCTCAATGAACTAACATTTAAAAAAAAAAAATATTTTTTCTCTCCAGATAAAAGTTGAAATTTTATTTGTCATAGTACCTAGACAAATTTTTTGTTCTCATTACCAAAACATGAGTCTCATTACCGAAACATTATATATGATCATGTATAATTATTTATAGAATTTTTGATAATGGTAATCTAAAAAATGTAAATAATTTTATAGGAAATGTGTGTTCAATCCTCTAAAAATAATGGTTATAGTAAGTTCAGACCTTAATCTTATATGTGCAAAAAAATACTGGCTTTCAGGGCTTTTTAAAAAAATCTGATGCTGGACACCTAAGTCTCGTTTTCGTGAGAATTTCCAATATATGTTTTTTCCTCTTCAAAACGCATTTTTGACTGATGCGACTTATACTCTGCAGCGACTTATAGTGCCTCCCAAGTTAAATCAAAGTGCTGCCAAGGTTACAACCTGTTCTGGATGCTTCAGTTTTTTTTCTAAATGGGTATTAATTAAACTATTTGTACCTTCATGTGATTTTGGGTGTAGGAGCAGCACTTTAGCAGAGCAGCTGTTTATTAAGTGGTATGTGGGTCAAAACTTCGGCACTGAGAAAGATCTCCCAGCCCGATCTCCCTTTCTGAGTGAGAAAGGTCCGTTCTGTGTCCAGAGGTTAATAGGGGTCAGCTGAACAAAATCACAGAAGTTGCGACTCCCGTTTGAACAAACAGATCAGCGGAGATCCGTTTCAATGACTGAGTCTAGACTGTGGCAGTTTGCCTTTCTCTTTTAGCCCATCTGGATGTTTGATCTGGTGTAAGCCGTCGACCTTGCAGCGCTCAGAAGCCCCCAGACCCAACAGCAAGGTCAATATGGCACAGTTCCTGCACCCACATTATCAGTCAGGACTAACCTTAAGGCCTCACCACAGCAGCTGATCCAACACGAAGAGATGTTGCTTAAAAACAATCTTTGTTGAAACTAACGCCTTTATTATTCTTGCATTTTCCACAATCCTAAGAAAATTTTGTAGGTTATAGGGCACAATATTAGACACAATTCACCATTAAAAATAATGTTGTTCAAACCAAAGACAAATAGTTTTGGTGATCCTTACCTTCGGTGTTGTGTCGTTTGATGAGTAATATCTGTACTCCATCAGTGTAAGGGTTTGACCTCAAAACTACACGTGCGACTCTCTGGTCTTAATACAGAAGTAAATGAAAGTAATGGAGGAAATATTGTACCCAGGGAAAGGGTTTATGACAGGCTGAATAACATATGTTAGGAGAAGTACATTTGGTGCTAAACCATTTAAAAATGTTGAAGTTCAGAAACCAGAGTGAAATTATTTTGACAAATTTGGTTTGGTGCTATAAATACTCAACTGAGACATTAAATATTTGACAAAAGTGTGTGTGTGTGTGTGTGTGTGTGTGTGTGTGTGTGTGTGTGTGTGTGTGTGTGTGCGTGCGTATATATTAGGGTGGTCCTTATAATGGGTCAATGTTCAACTCTCACCCCCTAAATGTTTTAGGATATCAATAAAAACACACTGTGCAAAATTTTGAATGGTTCCTACAATATCTAGAGGTTGCTCAAAGCCTTTGAATGTTTCCAAAATCACATATTTTTACAAAAAAACATTTAAAAACGCACAACACACATAAAACTTGCTTCTTGGAGGGTAACTTTGTTCCAGTTATTTCAGTCTCTTCTGATCCGAGTAACCATATAGCGGACTTGCTTCATATTGCTTCAGCCATTGTCTCAGTGTATATTGTCTATTGTGCTTCATTCGCATTGAAGCTTTTTTGCTTTGAAAAACATATCACAACTAAAACAGGAGTTTTATTTGCATAGAGCATGGTCAAATAAGTCCATTGCTGCCATAAGTAAATATTATTACACAATTTTACATGCTAGCACAAAGTATCACATAATACGCAAATGTGTTAAACTTCAACGGTCTTGAGCAACCTCTACACTGTAAAAAATACTTTGCTGCCTTAATTTTTTTTGTTGAATCAACTAGGATTTACAAGTCATTTCGACTTACTAATATTTATCTTGACTAGAGATGAGTCGTTATAACTACAGGGGAGTTGTTATAACTTATAAAATTAAGTTGACTTTTCTTAACTCTAAGTTGTGAAAACTCATCTCTGTTGACATGACTTGTAAATCTGAGTTGATTTAAAAAATAATTTTAAGGCAGCAAAGTATTTTTTACAGTGTAAATATTAATTAATATTGAAAAAAACATTTATTTATTTATTCAAACATATTGGTGGGGTGAGAGCATGAACTTGAAAAATAAGGACCACCCTAATATATATATATGTGTGTGTGTGTGTGTATGTATATACGTGTGTACCTGGTAATTATCACGTTGCGGGGACCAATTGTCCCCACAAAGATAGGAATACCAGTGTTTGTGTGACCTTGTGGGGACATTTTGATGTCCCCATGAGGAAACAAGCTTATAAATCAAACAGAATGATGTTTCTTGAAAATGTGAAGTAGTAGAAGGGTTTCTGTGATGGTTGGGGTTAGAGAATGGGGTAGGTAAGGGGAATAGAATATACAATTTGTTCAGTATAAAATGCATTGCGTCTATGGAATGTCCCCACAAAACATGGAAACCAGAATGTGTGTGTGTGTGTGTGTGTGTGTGTGTGTGTGTGTGTGTGTGTGTGTGTGTGTGTGTGTGTGTGTGTGTGTGTGTGCAGTGTGTGTATATGGGTGATTCTCACGAAAACTTGGTTTTAAAAATGTCAAACATGAAAATGTAAAAATTGCTTAAATTTACTTCTTTTCCCACCAGACATTGAAAAACAAAGTCTGGAGTAAATGGGAACATTAATTTTAAAACTTTTACTTATCATTTAACACTTTTTGTAACATAATTTAAAAAATTAGTCCTAAAAAATCTCATTACCGCAACAGTCAGAAAACATCAACACTGACATATTTTAAAAATGACATGACAAACCTGAAAGAACATAATTTGGAGATTCTGCACAGGCATTTAAAATCAAAGTATTATGCTTCTATTAATTAAATTAACATTTAATAAGCATCTGTTGCGGTAATGATAATCAAAATGTCGTGTAAGCATTCTGACAAGAAAATATTTCAAATTAACTGTAAAAAAAATTCTTACCTGGTAGCCATCTTGAAGTAACTGGTCCATGTGCTTGGTCACTCAAAATCAAACTTTATTAAAATTCTGTATGTGTGCTTAAACTGTTCTCAAAAAGTGTTGCGGAGGATGAGAACATCAGGCATGGACACATCATTTTCCTAATTTTTCTTCATTAATATTATACATGAATATTCAGTAAATATTTTTTCTGTCATCTAAAGTAGTCTAGCAAAACATCCATTTATTTTTTTCTTAATATTTTAGTGTTAATTTGATTAAATTACAACATAACGCATGTTCAAACACAGCCGGACACATTGCGGTAATGAGAATTTCAGCAGAAAATGAGATAAAATTTACAATTATAAATTCTTATGTTGAAATCACACATTGTGCAAGGTAGAACACAGTATTGTGTTAATTCTGGTGCTTTTTAATGTTACTATATTACACATTTTAAAGCTAAAATCATTAGTGCCGTGGTGTTTCAATGGTTTTGTGATATATATATAGGGCTGAATAGTAATTTGTTTGTTTGTTTGTTTTTTATTTTGTGTACAAATTACTTGTATTTTCAGTTTGTATCTTAATAAAAAGAGGATTAAAACTTTGGTGGTGGTGGTGGTGGTGGTGGTGGCGCCCTAAGACGTTGTCAGAATACTGTAGAGAGAGAGAGAGAGAGAATCTTACTTTAAAGTTATGGACATTTTTACATATAAATTCAGCGTTGTGATATGTGCATTTTTTGGCATCAAACTAAATTGAATTTTCTTTTACTTACACAAATAGTCAATAATTTGTCTGTGAATGTGGACTTAATAAGATGTCGTCTGTGCCTTTGAAGTGAAATGCAAAGTATTTTAGACAACATCCGCTCATTAATTGTATTAATGTGAAATGTCAGCCATCGCCCCGTGGAAATTCTATAGACAAACAGAGGAAAAGGCAGTTCAATAAATTTGAGTTATCTGTGAAGTAGGTATGAGAGAGATGCAGTCATGCCTATTAGAGGTATACCAGAGCTCTGTTGCGCCCAGTGTTGGGTTAGGGTGTCAGCCTTGAGCCTCTTATTGAATTACAACAAAGGCAGCTAAAGGTCAAGACACTGTGGCCACGCACTGGCCAGCCTGATGGAAACCTGAGGTTGTTTGAAAGGTGCACGACTGGAATCTATCCCGGTGGCTTTTTGCATGGGAGTTGTCCTAAATAAATATATAAGCATTTAATTACATGTAAGCTTATAAACTGAATGTTTTTCACTTCCAATTTTAGTGATAAAGTTACCTAATATCTGCAGTTTTTGGAAATCATTTTAATCACATAAAGTGATACCACTGTAATTTCACTTTTCAAGGTTTATCTGCATAAATGTATGATTTTATGCAAAATAGTAATGAGCAATATCATTTTGTGAAAAGCAGCAAAATGTTTCTCCACAGTTCTGCTTATAAGTTTCTTTGTGTAAATGTTGTGTGCGTGATAGAATCGAATGTCAGTCTATAAAATCAGTACATGGATTTTTATCAGTTGGTGCGTTTTTTGATCATAGCATATTATGTCCCAGGCATTATTAGCACTGGGCTTCACAGGCACTAGGGTTTTCCCGAAACTCGTTGCTTATGGGTTTGTCATGGTGAAGTTCTAAGACCCCATACTGGGAAGCTCCTCCAAAATTTTCCATGGGTTGATACAGAACACGACTTCAAGCATGTTGAATGCCTTTTAGCAAATTTGAAAGGATTTCTATAACGGGAAAAACTGAAGTGTGCATATCTGACCCACAAGGCTTTTGTGTGTGCTGACCAACTGTTCTAAAGTTCCTAAAACGTCTGCCGCTGACTATTATAATTCTGCACCGATTTAGTATATCTAATGAGAAGTGCTAGGCATAGCAGCTCTCAAATGATCAACCAGGGTGTCTGTTTAGGGTTGACATGAGCCTTGAGCTGTGCCCAGGCTAAATTATAGTCCGCACTTCTCCTCTCTCGGCTGAGCGAATGCTGATTTCAGCAAAAATTCATGCTCACCTCACCATCTTTTGCCCATCCTCTGTTCTCCGCTCCTCTTTTAAACCGGGCCAGAGGGAGAAATACCGTCTTCCTCTCTTCCCTTACCGTCTTTTCTTTTATTCCCTCGTTCTTTTTCTTTGCTACACGCTTAAGCACACAGATGTGTGCGCTGTCTAATTTTGAAATTAACCACCAAACCACAAATGCAAACTCTTTGTTTTTAGTAGAGATACAAACCATCTACTAAGGAAAACATTTTTTTCTAATGACTTTTACCTCAGTGGAAACCAAAAGTTTATCTAGTGGGTTTTTATTTGTACATTCATCAAAACAATATCATAGGAACAAAATCATGATGTGTCCTCAGAGTTGAATTGTCATGAGGATAAAAAATACAGTATAGGGAGATTGGGGTAAAAGTGATAGTTTACCCAAAAAATGTAATTCTGTCATCATTTATAGTTCTCATCATCATGTTGTTCTAAACCTTATATGAGTTTCTTTCTTCGGTTAAACACAAAAAAATGTTTTGATAAATGATGGTAAGCAGCACACAGTTGACGGTACCTGTTGACTTTCATAGTAGGATAAAGAAATACTATGGAAGTCAATAGATACCATCAACTGTGTGCTTACCATCATTTATCAAAATATCTTCTTTTATGTTCAGCAGAATAAAATAAACTCATACAGGTTTAGAACAACATGATGGTGAGCAAATTATGACAGAATTTTCATTTTTCGGTAAACTATCCCTTTAATATTTTAGAAATGTTCTGTAAAGGCACGGACTTTGAAACTCTTTAAAGGGGACATTTCACAATAAATTTTTTAGATGTAAAATAAATCTTTCAGTCCTTCAAGAAAAACGTTTGTTGCGGGCAAAAATCCCTGATCTTGCGGCACGTTTTCTTAAAAAATGCAATTTTATGCTATGAAATTGCGAGAACATTTTTCAACTTTCTGCTAAGATATATGTGACTTTTTGCTACGAAAATGCGAGGATAATGAAATCATGCAAGCCCCGCATATTTTGCGAGCAGAAATCTGCAATTTATGCGGCGAAAGTGCGGCATATTTAAAGGGGCCATGGCACAAGACTTTTTTAAGAGGTCAAATAAATCTTTGGGTGTCCCCAGAGCACATATGTGAAGTTTTAGCTCAAAATACCATATAAATAATTTATTTTGTACTTTGTAGGTGTGTGAAAATGTGCAGTTTTGGGTGTGTCCTTTAAAATGCAAATGAGCTGATGAAATTCAAACACGGATCACAATGATGGTGGTTTGTTGCAATTTAAACTCAATTGTGCTTTTCTCTGCACTAAATAGCAGTGCTGTGATTGGATAGTGCAGATTAAGGGGTGGTATTATTATAATAAGATCTCCTTATGACATCATAAGGAGATCCAAATTTCAACTACCTATTTTTCATGTGCTTGTAGAGAATGGTTTACCTAAACTAAGTTACTGGGTTGATCTTTTTCACATTGTCTAGGTTGATAAAAGCACTGGGGATCCAATCATAGCACTTAAACATGGAAAAAGTCAGATTTTCATACAATGGCCACTTTAAAAAATGCTGCCCCGCATAAATATCCAGACTTTGGCTGATTATGCATTGAATCATGCGATCGCATAATTGCGTTTTTCTATAGGGTGAAGCTGATCTTTGGTGTCCCCAGAGTATGTATGTGAAGTTCTAGCTTGAAATACCATATAGATAATTTATTATATCATGTTAAAATTGCCACTTTGTAGGTGTGAGCAAAAATGTGCCATTTTTGGGTGTGTCCTTTAAAATGCAAATGAGCTGATCTCTGCACTAAATGGCAGTGCTGTGGTTGGATAGTGCAGATAAAGGGGGCGGTACTATTATAAGGTCCCCTTCTGACATCACAAGGAGAGTCAAATTTTAATGACCCATTTTTTCATATGCTTGCAGAGAATGGTTTACCAAAACTAAGTTACTGGGTTGATCTTTTTGACATTTTCTAGGTTGATAGAAGCACTGGGGACCCAATTATAGCAATTATATAACATGGAAAAGTCAGCATTTCATGATATGTCCCCTTTAAGAAAGCTATGGAACATTTTCCCATTTTGCTCAGGAAAAGATATGATATATGGGACATACATTAACTTATGGGGTAAGTTGTCACAATAGATGTTGCTGTTAAACAGTATTTTATAAACATATAATACAAACGTAAAAAACGCAAAAGTGGACTTTTGTGGATATGTTTGGCCAATAAATAATAATAAATAATTAAATAAAATGATAACCTTTTAAAACATATATCAGCAAGAATGCGACAGCCTTAGGCCGCATTCAGACAGCCAGCGATGTTATCGCTGTGTGTCGCCCGTCTCTTTCATTGAGGCGTTTCTAAATCTGCTTGTTATAAACAAATGAGTACCATCCACGCCAGTAACTGACAAGAGAAGGATGAGGTGAACTCCACTGCTTCGTTTTCATTGGTAGTCGCTCCCGAAATTCGCTCGACATTTGCATAAAGTTAAACTTTTCTTAACTTTCTCACGTCGCTGGACACGCCCACACGGTCGCCAACGGTCACTTTCGCTCGTGCCGGCGGAAGTCGCCCTGTTTCCATTGAAATGAATGAGTTCGCGTCGCTCTGCTACTGCTGGTCACTGGCTGTCTGAATGGGGCGTTAGCAATAGCACTATCCTCAAAAAACAGAGTTAAACATTTCAATTATAATGTATAGTACGTTACATGTTTTTCTGTTCAGTCACCACGGTCAAAAAGTTCATTTTGGCCCTCCCTTTAAAGCAATCAGGATTAGGCAACATCAAAGCCCCCCATTGTACATCACCCATGTAATCTGCGTCGCCTTATAGCACAGGCGAGAAAAGAGTGCACATTCTGTCGCCTTTTTTTGCCTGGAAAGGTTATGGTTAGATCTGAGCCTATTTATCTGCTGTCTCTTCCTGTCTGCCCCCGCCTTCACGCCTCGCTCCGGGCCCAGCAGTTCGCCCTGCTCTTCTGGGGAAGGAATGATATACTGGCTAAATGAGCTTCTTTATCAATCCGCAGGAGCAGAGGGGAGGATGTCTGCCTCCTCAGCTTATGTCATCAATATCCTCTTATATAAATGTCAGCTGTACCATTTTACTCATCGCCATTTCCCACACTGATGATTACATTATCCTGTAATGGAGGGGAGCCCGTCTCGCTCTCTCACTCGCTCTTGTTTTCGCCGTCTTTCTCTCTCTTTTTTTCTTGCTTTTCTTTTCTTTTTCACACATACGGACACATACGTACTCGCACACACCCTCTCTCTCGCTCTCTTTCCATCCCTCTCTAACTCTCCCAACGGTAGTGTGTCAATAGCCTGCCTCCATGAAACAAGTCAATTTTCTGCTGGCTTGGCAGCAGAATAAATCTCAGAGCTATCCAGAGCGCTAGAGATATTTATATTGAGAGCGTGCCTGTGTGTGTGTGTTTGTGTCCTTGGCTGAATGGGAGTGATTTCTTGCCTGGTCTCCACTGCAACGAGAGAGAGAGATTGAAATAGAGAGATGCCCACCGGCTGAGGGTGGGAGGGACACGCAGTCGTTTCTCGTCAGGCCCTTAAAGCGCGACTGGCAGTGATGACCAACCACATTTGTTTTACTTGCTGCAGTTGAGGTGGCAGGAGGAGACTTATGTGCAGATGGATGCTGCTTTAAAGCTCAAGGGGCTCGCTCGTTCTTTCAGGGGAGTGGATGTTGTGTTGGCCAGTGATTCATTACAAGCAGTTGAGCTGAGGAGAGGAAGAGGCCCGACCGTAAGCCCGGCCGGCCTCCTCTCATCCCCTCAGCCATTCGGAGGAAAGACTCCCACTAAAAGTCACTCGACTGACATTTAAGTACATCAGCTCAATGTCACTTCTCAGATGAATTTCATTCATCAAGTTCCCATCTGTGTGATGCGCGTGTCTAAAAGCTAAATGACTGTCTCGTATTAATGTTCTCTGTTCTCCCATCTGCCTTTCTGCTCTGCGGCTTTCTGGTTCATCTGCCCTCAGCATACCTTTAGCAGTTTTCTGGAAACTTGTAATTTTTTACAGGAAGTCATTGTGGGCATTTACTAAAGAGTGCTGAAGAAAGTTTTAAGCGTATGCCGTTGTTCTCATTGAGGGGTTTATTCTGTGTTTGAGAAGGGGGTGTGTAGTTCTCTGTACTGTTCACTAGAGGGCAGTAGAGTCGGCCGTGGATGTTGTGATTGAGTGATTAATTTAATATGTCAGTGCTTGTTCTTACCTACAGATTTGAGCTACATAGACAGGTTTCTCAGTTTTGGATAATATTACTGTCGGGCACTTTATTTTCTGTACACCCAAATACAATGTCTGCTCGCATTGGTTCTTTCACTGCATATTGTATGAATACTCACAAATGCCATTAACTTAATCTCTCAGACAATGAGAAATCATTGCAGCATTTATTATGCATTATGGTGCTGGTAAGTTTGACCTTTTCTTTCAATTATATCAGGATCAAAGGTTGCAACCTCCCCTGCTTATATTCGCCTCTGGTTTTCTTTTATTTTCAAATTGATTCAAGAAGAAAAGGTGGACTGAGCAACTAACATGAAATCAATGAGAGACTGATGTGATATTAAGGCAGGTCGTTTTTGCCTCTGCTCTCTTGGTGTGGAGCAGCTAAACAGCTCTAAGCCAGTGGGAGCACGACAGGCCAGAAATGTGACATTTTGAAATGTGCTCCAAGTAGCTCCAGACATCCAGTGTTTTATTTAAAATCAATGTTTAGCCTGGAACAGCCTGCTTAAGAGTTTTCCCTGTTATGTGGCTATTTGTTTTCTTTATGTTTCCATCTCTCACCTTCGGTGCTTTTTGCCGTTTCGGTGCCTGTCAGATTGTTGAAAGTTGAAACATATTGCTTTGTTGTTGTGCAGAGACATTTTTTTTAACTTGTGGCATTCATATTTTTTAATTTATCATATGGGACCCTGGACACAAAACTAGTCATAAGCAGCACGGGTATATTTGTCGCAATAGCCAACAATACATTGGGTTGCATTCACTAAGCATGCGTACTGGGGCTGCTCGATTATGACACAAATCATAATTGTAGATTATTTACATTGATATTGTAATTGCGATTATTATTGCCGATTGATAGATTTTACGTAACGTTTTCAAAACTTTCTGTGATGCAGCTTGCATGGTAAATTGGAAACGTCCAAAACTAAATAATATAATGTAAAAAATAGTTGGGAGTTAAGTTGTTAGTTAAAAATCCAAAACGAATGGCTAAAGGACACGTCAACTTATTTTATATATTTTTTTAAATATCTGATTCACCACCACTGTTGGGGCAACGCCTTACAAGTGACGTGCATTACGTAATAATATTACTTTTCTGAAGTAACGAGTAAAGTGACGCATTACTTTTTAAATGTACACATTAATATTTGAGTTACTTTTTTAAAAAAGTAATGCAAGTTACTTTTTAGTTTAATTTATTCGATGAAAAAAATGATGTACTGAATTCCACTAAACGTAGTCACATTATGCACTCTATGCGTAAAAAAAGTTAAAAGTAACTTTCCTCAACACTGTTCATCACTGTATTTGGTGCCCAAACATACTGGGGAAACACGCAGAAATTAGCACATATGGACAGCTGTAATTAATGCTTTTGGCGATAATGTAATTGTTTTACCTATAATTGTAATCTCAATTAGTTTTCGATTAATTCAGCAGCTCTAATGTGTATGCACAAATTTGTTCGGAAAATGTGCATACGGGCGTTTTAACTTAAAAATCATGATTCAACAAAAACTTTTATACTAAAATATATTTTAAATGTATGCAAAAATGTAAGAAAAACTTAGACCACACGTGTGCAATAACCCTATAATATATATCTGTGTTATATATTTTATATATTTTTTTCTTGTTCATGATTATTGCGTACGTCTGGTCTAAGTTGTTCTTATGTTTTTGCATACGTTTAAAACAAATTTTAGTGCGAAAGTTTTTGTTAAATCATGATTTGTAAGTTAAACGTCCGTACGCACATTTTACGAAAAAAATTTTGCATACGCATGCTTAGTGAATGAGACCCATTGTTTCTCGATTTTTCTTGTATGACAAAAATCATTAGCATATTATGTTAAAAAATCTTGTTCTATAAAAATATTTTGTAATTTGTCTATTTAAAATATATAAAAATATTTTTTTGTGAATGGATGCTGTGCTGAGGACTTAATTTGGACAACTTTAAAGGCGGATTTCTCAATATTTCAATTTCTTTGCACCCTTAGATTCCACATTGTAAAATAGTTGTATCTGCCAAATACTCTCCTATACTAACAAAACAAAACCATACATTAATGGACAGCTTGTTTATTCAGACGATGTATACATTTCAGTTTCAAAAAATGTATCCTTTTGACTGGTTTTGTGTTTCAGGGTCACATGTGGTGGTAAAACTAAATTATTTTTTAAAAAGAATCAAGTTAGCTGCAGTATTAAACAAAAAGCCCTAAATAGATTTAAATAAACCCAACCAGTAATAGAACTCTAATTTTATCATATTTAGCCATGATTATTTTGACAATAAAAATATTATAAAGTTTTTTTTATATCTGTGTGTATATATATATAATCCTAAGAGTGGATCAGGTATAAATTGTTAAATTGTAATTGTACATTTTTCCACCTTACATTTTGTATCAGGATTTTTTTTTTTACAAAATTTGTTTAATAGTATATATATATATATATATATATATATATATATATATATATATATATATATATATATATATATATATATATTTATTTATTTATTTATTTAATAATTTTTTTTAATTAAAACTGAACTAAACTATTTATTTAACTAAATAACTTAACATTTTAAATAAATTTTAAATAAGTAGGTTTTTATCATTTCTTCAGTGAAACTAAAGTCACTTATATTTTCTTTTTGTGTCAAATTTTCTTTTTGTGTCATAGCTTTGCTCCCCATACTTTGGTTATTAAGTGAAAAGCCAAAATCTGATGTGCATTGCGGCAATGTTTTTATGCTATAGTCTGTGGTATTAAGTGTAAATCATATGAGTGTTTGACAGATGATAAAAACAGTTCACTGGGTTTAGTTTTGTTAACCAAAACGACTACATCCTTGGCCCCGTGGGCATGTTAAAATTCATGACTCTCTTGATTTTTATTCATAAGCCCCAACCTTGATGAAGCTGTCAGGACTGGAAGACACACGAGGGGTCAGAACATACTCTTTTAAACACTCGTGACCTCGCGCTGATGAGCCTAATTCACACATCCTCAAGGCCTTTCCCCTGAGCCCACCAATCACAATAGCCTCCCACTTGACCCGCGACCCTCCACGGGGGTCTCCCATTGGCCGCGTACTGAAAAGAAGGAGGGAGACATCACTGCTCATGCTCATCTCCATCACAATGGCAACATATGTTTGTGTTCATTTGAACGCATGGAGCTGGCAGAGTCCATATTAGCCTGACGACAGGGACCAGGTGCCCGAACCCCACACGCTCACAACCGACACCCACGGTCGCAGGCACAAGGGAAAGTCAACACTGAACGAAACACTTCTTCTCTGATTTATAACACCCTCCCAAGCTAAATCACTGAAGCTAGTATATCCATTTAGCACAGAGAAAGAGCGCTCTGTATGTTTGCGTATTGGGTATGCTGTTGTAAACATTGATGGGATCATATGCACTTTGGCATTCTGTACTATGGAGTTGTTGATTGATTATAAACTCTTGAAATAGTATATCAGAGTGTGCCTGGGTTACAGGATTTCACTTCGTGCCCTGTGCAAACAGCTTACCGCTGATTAAACATTGATTTTCCTCAGCACCCTCTCACCCTGATAAATAGAGCATTAAAAAGGTCTCCACAAATAATACCATTGTGGAATAATAAAATTTGTTATATCTTGGGAACCACAATGCTATGAGTATATCTTGGATTATTGCGTTTTGATCATCTTGCATAGTGCAAGTGAAAGTTATTATTACCTACAGTCCACAGACATATCCTTACCATATATAAATGAGAAGAGGTGCTTCCACCCTTAAAAACTTTTGCTTTTTTTGTTGCAGGGATGATGAACAACTGTGAAAGTGAGGTGAAGGGGAGCAAGGAGGAGAGAAGGAGAACGACAGAGTTTAGCTTGCATAGCAGACTTCTTCTCTATCATGGTAAGTGAGCTCCTCCTAATTACTATTCAATAAACTTCCGTTAAATTAACAGCTCAATAGGCAACAACATCTGCTGTATGTGGCAGGCCAGTGAGTCGTATATCTTCCCCAAGCCTTTCACTTTCTCTCTTTTTCCCCCTATGTCTTACGTCCCACCAACAGATTGTTTTCTGTATGGCTGTCATCTTCCACTTCTCTCTCTCTTTCACTACATCTGTATGAATTTGTGTATAGATTTGCCATTTACTTTATAATTTACAAAAAGCATGTTTTTTTCATAATCAAATAATAATATCATTGTACTTTACTATGATACTTTATATTTGGTCTTTTTGATATTATCAGCATTGGATTATGATTGTGACCCTGCCTGTAAAATCCAGACTAAAGTCTCATAATCTAATTTTGAGACTTATTAGGAGTATCAAAGTTTGATTTCATAGATAGATTTCCCTTTAATTTTAATCTTAGACATGACCTTACAATTAAATATATCAAGATTATATTTTCACAGAATGTTTTTTACATTACGTATGATCATGTGTGTACATTTTATATAACAGTTGGGTGGGCAATAAACATAAAATTTCATAAAAAAGAGGACACAAAAAATACACCCAAGATTGAACTTTAATGTACAGAGGAAAAGCCATATATTCTATTATCAAAGAAATTAATTTATTTATTTAAATATTTTTTTTACTTTACAATCAAACTATATTTGAACTTAATTTTTAACATAATGACTTAATTTTTAATATAATGAATATATATATATATATGTATGTATGTATGTATGTATGTATGTATATATATATATATATATATATATACACACATATACATATACTTATATATATATACATATATATATATATATATATATGTATGTATGTATGTATGTATGTATGTTATAACGTTAGCTAACAGTCATTATGTATAATGTGAAATAATCACTTTATCTGATGTTTAAAATTAAAATTTGAATAAAATACACTCTAAAAAGTGGTGCTGATGAATAGTACTAAAAGCTCGTAAGCATAGGGGAACTATTTTTAGCAACACTTAAGGTTCAACATGGCACAATAAGGTTCTACATGGGTGCTACACAGGTTCTACATAGGTGATATTTAGAACTAAAAATGGTTCCTCTATGATTAAGAGCCAGTGAAACACTTTTAGTGCTATTTAGCACCATGTTTAGAGTGTAGCTTTGACAGCCGACTTACTGAAGTTTCACAACTACTTAACAACTTCGTTCTCTCTCACCGGACTTGTGTGTGTGTAAATGAGGTAAACGGGAAAGCGGGCAGTGGACCAATCCACTGTGAGGCAAAGGAGAGGGGACTCACAATGTCTCTAAACTTAAAATGCATTTTTTCTGCCTCGTTTGGATTTGTATTGGTTTACTACTAACACTGTTTTTTTAAGTATGTGGGTGATTCTCACGAAATCTAGACTTAGAAGGTGTCCAGCATCAGATTTTTTTTAAAAGCCATTGAAGCCAATTTTTTTGCAAATATAAGATTAAGGTCTGAACTTTCTATTACCATTATTTTTAGAGGATTTAAAAAATATTTCCTATAGAATTATTTACATTTTTTAGATTATCATTATCAAAAATTATCAGTACCGCAACATGATATTACATTAAATATATGCATTTACAAACTCATGTTCCGGTAATGAGAACTAAAAAGTTGTCTATACTAAGACAAACAAAATTACAACTTTTATCTGGAGAGAAAAAATAAGACCTGCTTACCTGGTAGCCATCTTGAGTGTCACAGTCAATTATGTCCATTCCAACAATAATTTTTTTTTTAAATGTTAGTTCCTTGAGGGCTTAAACAATGATTGAAAATTGTTGCGGAGGATGAGAAAATTGGACTTGGAAACATTTATATTCCTTATTATTGTCTCTACATTTACCAATGATCACCAAATACCACATGTTTCTTTACTGTTAATGTTTATAGTATAACATGCACTGAAGATTTTTATTTTTTAGATTTTTTAATAATCAATATTTCCATGTCAAACAACCCAAATCCAGTCATGGACATGTTGCGGTAATGAAACTTTTCCCCTTAAATGTGGAAAAAACAACAAAATTGGTTTGGTATGATGTCATTTTAAATAATGTGCAAAATAGTACACAAGGGTATGTTTGTAATTGTATGCTAAGCTTCTTATTTTAAAACTCTTACTTTGCATTTACTTTTTTTATCAAAATGTTTCATGACACCTCATAAGTCAAATTTTGCGAGAATCACCCATATATATTTATATTATTTATAATACACGTGGTGTTTAATATTAATTTCAGTGGAACCTGATCCCCTGCCCCGGGATTTCCACCTATGCATAGGATGATTAGAAAACAAAATAAATCACAAAAAAATTACTTTATCTGGATTTTCACAGGCAGGGTCACAAATTTGCAATTAAAAATATTTATAAACCATGGACAGCGTTGTAAATAGAAACAATTTCTTTTTTTTTTTGAGTAGTAGACAATTCAGTATAAATCTACATACCATTGTCAGTATCGCCCATGAAAGCATACTTTTGGATATGTACCACAGCAGTACCACAATGTTCAAGTATCTAGCACATACCATACTACACAAATACGATTCGACCAATCACGTTCCTGGTAGGTTTATGAAAAACTGTATAATTCAGCAATTTTCCAGTCTGACATCTGAGAGTTGAGCGGTGAGCGGCTGTCCGGCTGTCTGTCAATGAAAGATTAGTTGCTCGGCTCGCTCTTTCCACTCTGCTGTCACAATGGGCCAGGCAGCTGCCAGACTCATCCAGGGGCATCGCTCACCGCTAATGAACATATCAGTTCAGTCCAACACCCGCCCAGACGCTTCTCGTGCGGACATGAAGAAGAGGGGCGAGGAAAGGCTAACCGAATTAGCCATTCTCAAGTGGTTGGAGAAGACACATCGAGGATGATGCAAATAGGTTGGGTTTTTTTTATATGGTATGTCTGCGACGATTATCAGTGCTCTTTGAAATGGCAAACTGCACGCCGATGCCAGACCTCATTTCTCATCTTCCTCTCACCTGTTCCACACTGCAGAGCTCACAGCATTGATCCAGACACACAAGTGCCTCACCATCCATCATAAGAGCAACACTCCCCTCACGCTGCTCAAGGTCCACTCGTCCTCCTTTCCGCTTTTAGCCGCGCAGGTAAAGATATTCATCAGGCCCCTTATCCTTCCCTCTAATGGAAAACACAACTTGCAGTCATATAAATGCAACGTTGCAGCCACTGGGAGGATAACAAGACCCCTCGTACCTGAGAGGGAAAGCAAAAGGGAGAAAGTGTGTGTGTGTGTGTGCGTGCAAACACACATTGACATAAAGAGGTCATCTCATAAATCTTTAGTAGATAGGCTGAGCCCATTTGAGTGAGCTGTGAGTGAGGCCTCAAAGCTGAAGTCAGCAGGGTCAACAGATCAGGAGAAAGAAAAATAGAGGCATTATCCACCAGGCGAAAGAGAGCGGGATCTGTAGAGATCTCTGAATACTTCATCTGTACCGCATCTCCTCCATTCCCCTATAGTTGTATCACT